>NC_051392.1:383002-390502 GCF_015228065.2 Penaeus monodon | reverse complement strand
TGCAGGTAGGAGGCACGGTCGAGGACCACCACCGAGCTGCCCTTGTCAGAAGGCAAAATGGTGACAGACTCCCTGCGCAGGCTCTGAAGAGCCACTGGGTAACACCTGGGATTGAAAGGATTGGGATGGTGTCACAACTGCGAGATTGCTCAGGGTCTTTGGTGCTGCGTTCCTCAATCCGAACGGCGGGCTTAGGTCGTTCACGATTGGCTCGCACACCTCGTCGGAAACGAGGTGTCAGGCCTTTACATCGGCGCGACGCTTGAAAGGAGCACCAGGCAAAAAATCATTCATTCTCCTGTGATTTAACTTGTGCGCTTCCTTCCGGCATGTGACGAATACGATGATGTTCTCTGATATAACTATCATCTAGTACATCATGGCACACAATCTAAGTATTCTGCAGTGGAACATCAATGGCTTCTCAGCAAGGAATGCCATCCTCCACGCAATAGTGCGACCAAGGAGTATGATATTGTCATGCTCCAGGAGACATTAACAGTGGGACCTGTTCGCTTCTCCGGTATCATGTCTTCATGCTGCCACACATTGACGGCAAGAGAGGCTTTATCACCCTTGTCAGAGCAACAATCCTCTGCTCTGCAATAGCCGATGCACCGCGCTGTGGAGACGATTTGAATCTCTTGCTGTCGAGATTCACCTGGCCGATGGGGCCCCTGAAATGTACATTGTGTACAGCCGGCCACACTGTAGTACCTTAGACATCACCAGGTCTGTGCTTCTGCATCACATGACGAGTGATCATATAGGGAGACTTCAATGCACACCACCCCATCCTGGCTCCCTGCTGGGGACCGAATGCGGCTGGCTATCACGTAGCCAGTTTGCTTGAGACATTCCCTGAGATCACTCTCCTCAATACCTAAGAGCCAATGCATGTCAAGGAGGGGTCCTAGACCTCACCCTGGCCACTGCGACTATGGTGGAGAGGATTGGCTACCCTCATGGATAGTGGCCCAGCCGAAATGCCACGACCGAATCTAAGATGGAAAACAGACAAGGCCAACTGGCAGGCGTTTCAGAACGCCTTGGTCCACTGTCTGAGAAGCAATGAAAATGTGGAAGTGCTTGAAGCCAGACTTGTAAATGCCATTCATCAAGCAGCCTCACTAACCATACCTAAAATTCGGTCTGGGTTCAGGAATCACAAAGACGCCTGGTACTTTAATGACAAGATTAGGGAGGTCAACCACAGAGTAAACATGTGCCGAAAACAATTCCGAAGGCAAAGAACCCCTGACAACCTAGCCCTCCTAAGGGAGGCTGTCAGGGATGCCAAGGAAACTGCCAGCAAAGTCAGGCAGGAAAAGTGGCTGGAATGGTGTGAGTCCTTTGATCACCAAACCACCCTCTCAGAGCTATGGCAACGGGTCAAGTGAGCTACCAGCCACTCAGCCCCGAGATGCATGCACCATAACCCCCAGTCAGAGGTGAACAGACTGGCGCACGAGTCCTCTGCTAGAACAAGTAGCAACAGCCTGCCAGCCGAACTGAGGGCAAGACAATAACGCCTACAACCAGACCGACTTGCTCATATCAGAGAAAGGGCAGCCGAACCTGATAACTCTGACGTTATCTTTTCTCTGAGGGAACTAAAAAAGGCCTATAAAACCAGTTGTAACACAGCCCCCCAGGCTCTGATGGGATCTCGTACTCCATCATTTCCCACCTGGGACTAATAGGTGAGCTTGCATTCCTGCAATGCATCAACAAGTCCTGGGAAACTTCCACTCTACCCCAGAGTCGGAAGGGGGCTACCATAGTTCCCATCTCTAAACCAAAGGAGCCAGGGAAGTACTGCCCCATCTCTCTCCTCAGCTGTCTGGCCAAGACGGCCGAGAGGATGGTACTGAACCGGCTCCAATGGAAAATGGGACCCCCACATGAACACCTCCACGGGTTCACCAGGGGCATGAGCACAGTGCACAGCATAGCCACGCTCTTGAGCACAATAAGCATGGGCACATCTGTGGTAGTATTCCTTGACCTGGAGAAGGCTTTTGAATTGGCAAGTCCTCTTGCCATTCAGGAGAGCCTGATCCAGAAGGGAATCAGAGGTAAGCTCTTGGCTTGGATAGGTGACTACTTTAGGAACAGAACAGCCAGAGTCAGATTCCAAGGTCACCTATCACAGCACATGCCACTGGAGAATGGAATGCCACAGGGTGGGGCTCTCAGTCCAGCCCTTTTTAACACATTAATGTCCTGTATCCTCAACATAAACCTCCCAGTGGGGTGCAAGATCATCTCCTATGCAGACGATCTTGCTATCATCTCTACTGGACCATACTGCCTAAACAAAGCCCAGCGTTGTCTGGACCTCGCGTCTGAGGAGTGTTGTAGGACAGGACTAAAGATCTCTGCAGCCAAATCCAAAGCCATGGCTCTGAGACAAAAAGTTCAAGGCACAAGTCTGAAAATCCAGGGAATGGACTTGGAGTGGGTTCAGGACTACCTCTACCTTGGGGTAAGGATAGACCGGACCCTCTCCTTCCAGAAGGAGGTCCAGTACCTGGTTGACCGAACCAAATCAAGACTGTCTGTCATGAAAGCAATGAGTGGGAGACGCATAGGAGCCAGACACAGAGTACTAAGATCATTCTATGTACATGCTGTCCGGCCCATTGTAGACTATGCCTCCCTTGCTCTGATTGGCATTAAGAAAAAACATAAAGACCAAACTGGAGACAGTCCAAAATGAAGCTGCCAGGGTCATTCTGGGTGCCCCAAGGTGTGCGAAGGTCCTCAACCTTCTCCTGGAGGCAAACCTTCCCCCCCTGGCCTCACGAATCGATCTAATGGCAGCACATTTTTTTATCAAAGGTCATCCAGGCTCCCAGGAACACAAGCCTAAGACAAAAAATAGTCAGATGCCTAGAACAAGACAACAAGCTCTTTGCAACAACTGGCTGTCTCACACAGCCAGGTGTAATACGCCATCAGCTCAAAGAACCGCTAGCAGCCAAGGGCATGGACTCCCCCCACCTGAGTTTGTACGAAGCCTCATGTCCTTGGGCAAACAAAACTTCGATAGAGTTCTCTGTCATGAGGCTGACAACCAAAAAGAATGCATAACCCAGCCATAGCATAAAGACAGAAAACCCAGAGGGTCATTGCCAGCCATCACTCCTCCGGGTAGAAGAACATACTACCCCGGTTGGATCGGTCGATCCCTTGAGCATACTGCGTCGCCGGCTTCGCAGCAAGGGATGCCAAATCCATGAGGGTCAACAGACAACGCCTCCGCCTACAGCCAGAGGTACCGAAGTCATTCATCACAGAATGCGGCCACGGTAACACACCGAGTGTCAGAGTGTCAGAGAACAAAATTGAGAACAGCAATAACAGCTGACACAGACCAGGCCATATATAGAAGGCCCGTCGAATCTAGAACTTCGCAAATATCATGCTATGCTATGTTCCTCCATTGACTTTGCCTGCTCTTGCTGGACCTGTAAACTAACTTGTTGTGTCTAGGTATTTTAGTACATTAGCAATAAAACCCATCTGATTCCTAAAACGAACCCTAACAGATGGATAATGTGATGGAAGGCAATGGGGAAAGGGCGAGCGGAGGAGTTGTTGCTGGTGAGGATCAGGGAGGTATGCAACATTTTTTGCCTTTTACTAAGCGCACTCGTGGTGAGTCCTCGGAACCCCGAGATACGCATTGCGGCGACCATCATTGTCACCTATAAAGAGCTAGCAGCCTGCTTTCCGGAGGCAAATCTCTACCCAGCTGTGACTAATTTCAACCTGAACAGCGGCTTTTATCCTGACCGACAGCCTTCCTCGCTCACATCCTACCGCCTTCTCCCTCATGCCGGCCACCCTTTGCATAGACCGCCTGGACCTCGACCTGACCTGACCTCCTTTCGCGTCCATTCACCTGTCTTCATGTGCCCTGTGTTCTCCTCTCTGTTGTCTCTTTTTAAATAACTTTCGTTTGGTTAATTGTGGGTTTTTCAACCATGTATATATTGTACACGACCGCTCGTCTCTCTGCTACCAACACAAGGCAGGGTAGGCGGCGGCGGTGTACCACAGGGTCGTGAACACGGACAGAGCTCCAAGAGGCACTGAGCACCACAGCGTCAGAACACCAGGAAGGGGAAACGCCCACCTCGGTACACAAGTTATTTACCCGTACACGTCTAGAAGCACAATACAGGGGGAAACACTGCACGATACAGCTTATGAAAGGGCAACACAAAGTTGTATAGGTCACAAGGGCACATCACGAGGTCTTCACAGGAGCAGCACACCAACTCCAATCTCCTGCTGTGCTCGCTCCTCTGCTCACACCAGTTGCGGCATGTTTGCCCAGGGCCTTCATGTTAACACATCACAGGTTCAGCCTTTTGCATGAAACACATGTTTCGCACAGAGGACAAAAGACCCCATGGCTATAGCAACTATCCCCACCTATCAAGCAGACGGGACCCGTCTGCTCTGACTAACCTAACGATAAAAAAAACAAACTACAGAAAATTTAAATAAAATACGTACTCAGGAACCAAAAAAAATTCATTTCAACCAAAAGTAAACCGTAACTGAAAATCAGTTCTCAGAAACAAAAATCTTTCATCCAGACGCGGATTTTCTTCGCTGGAGCTGGGTCGACTTGGCAAGGAGGGCCCTTGGGCGGCGGTAGATGGCAGTGGCACCCAGGGGGTAATCATCCGCCCCAAGACCTGGCTCATGTCACCATTGACGTCTGCTGCATCGCCTCACAGTCCAAGGCTTGTCCTCATCTCGGTCAGAGTCTGCCCGTCCCATCGCACGCTACTGGGGCTAACGTCATCGTCTTTTCACCATGGCCCCAGGAGTAGTAGCTTCCTGGCCCATGGGTAACGCCACAGCCGGTCCACGTGGACAACCGACCGGTGTTTCGCCCTCTGCGAATTTGATATGTGACAATCAGAGAGGGACGCTACACTCCCTAACCCTCAAGCCCCACCCGGGTATGCCCTTCCAGGGGCTCTGTGCTCGGCGAGAGCCCCGCTTCGACGCGGTATGCAGCCACACTCTGCACTATGTTGTACCTTCACTATCCCTCATGCGCCGGTCATAGGTATCCTTCATGGCATGGCCGGCTACCTTGAGCTTTCCACGCACTAGTCGGCGCACATCCGCCAGGTTTAGTGACACTCCGGTGAGCAGTCCTCGAGGAAGGCAGGCAACGGCCCCACACCAACCAACTCTGCCTCCCCAACGACTCGTCTGGATGATCCCATTCCTCACAAGTGCCCAGCACTTGCACAGAGGGCACCTTCTGGGCTATCGGAGAAGTTAGCGACCAACACTGTAACTAACCCCTCCCTGCGTCCAAACAAGGCTCGCCCAACCGCTTACTCCATCAGCCAGCTGCAGTTTTGGATGGCTCCACGAGGCCTCTACTCCATTGCATCACTCTGACATGTCGACACGGATTCTAGACTCTTTCTGGGGCAAGGCAGTCACTCAGCCGTAACTACCTCTGCACAGCCAACCTCTGGACGCAAAGGGGCACATCTTCAACAGTGCACCCTCACCAGCTTCCGTCCAAGGTCGAAACACGCCTTACTCATGCGTCAGAAGTAGTCAAGGCCCAGCAAGCAGTGCTCGTCCAGATCGGCACATACCCACCGGCAGCTGCTGCACCGTGCTGCCCATTGCCCTAATACGAGCCTCCATGGCCCCTTGAGTGCACACAATGCCCCGTGGACACCACAAGTCTCTGTGGTGTGTCTGGAGGCGCATAGTGGCCAAACATATCAGGCGCACTAGGGGCTTCTCAGCCCCAGTGTCCACTGTCAGGCAGAATGGCTTCCCACATACTGAGCTTCCACCTGCATCGGGTGGTTTCGACGGCACCCAGCTTAACCCAAAAGTCGGGGCCCAGGAACCGAGTACGGCTGGTTTCGGCCCCCTTCTACAGCCTATGGTCCCAGTTTCCTCATGTACCATTCCTTAGCCTGAGGACATGCACTGGATGGTGCATCCTGCCCACCAGTCCTGCAGCACTGCTGAAGGATCAGAATCCGTCTGGTTGAAAGGAGAACGTGTTCTCCACTCCCTCCGACACCGAATACGTCTCGTGACATTCCTCACCGCAGCCCCAACACAAGCTTTGGAAAGGCTTGGGCTCACCTCCTCAATGCTACCCCTTCTCCATTTTAGCCTTCGGCTCCAGAGGTTATGGCGGGGCTGAGCAGATGGCCCAGGCCCACTGGTGATTCGGAAGGGCCCTCGAACTCCAGGGCCCTCCGCCAGCGCCACCGGCTTTTTCCTCAGGGTGTTGCCTGCTTGACGTAGATTTTTCAGTGCTGGTACCTTGCAAAAGCTTCAACAAAGAAATCGCGGGCAGGGACCCACACTCATCCTCTCGACAGCCGAGGGTACCGACCTCCTTACCAGCACCTCCACATCCTGTCGCCCAGCTGGGACAGTGTCTCGCCACGCTCACGATGTCCGCTTCTTCAAGTGGGCCCGATCTACCTCGCCTGGTTGGTGGTGCCCGAAACGGCGGTTCAAAGCTTCTGCCCACGCTGGTGTAAGGAGGCAGTTGTGGATGGTGGCAGATGGCCCAACACTTCCACCGCGGGGCCCCTTAGCGCTTGTTACCAGCTGCAGGGCATCTCCTTCCTGGACTCCAGCCATGGGCAAATGCCAAGCATTTCAAATTGGCGACATTATGCCTCCCAGGCCAACCTTTCCCGTCGTATCAGCGCTTAGCCTCGACAGAATTTTCTGGAGAGCCGATGGGGTGCAGGGTGGAGAAAACGCGTGCTGTGAACTAACACACCCGCGGGGGGAGGAAGGGGGTGAGGGAAGGCAACGAGGCGGGTGACCTGGGTTCGAGTTTGACGACCACATATACCAAGGGAAGCGGTCCGATGGTTCCCCAGGCCTTCTGCAGCGACCCACTGTCCGACACGACGCTGGCGAGGCCCGGTGGGTTTCATGCCACGGAACCCCAGGCAGGACCCAGTAAATCTGACACTCCTGGCATCTGTTGCCAGAAAACTTCGTTTTCTGCCTTATCTGCGCACACGTTACTACATCATGACGGCACCGCGTTCCTCCTCACGTACCTCCCTCGCCACTGAACCTCGCCCTTCTTCAGAGTCTGCACTTTCCATCAATTCACTCTTCACGCTTCAGTTTCCATCTTCACAGATGCACATTGCTCTGCAGCACCTCAACCAGTTGGCAGAACTGTTCCTCTGCCTTCCTTGCCGGCATCTCGACGAGATGGTGCGCATTCTCGCGGGCCCTCTGTGCCGCTCTTTCTGCCCTTTTGTGCCATTTCCTCCCTCATACCAGCCAGCATGCAGTGATCAGGTCCACTGGCTCGCTTCACCTCACTCGTGCCTGACTCAGTAATAGCCTCCTCTCTCTCATGGCTGCCGCCATCTTTGGACCACATGATAAAATCGGCGCGTCACTGATCAAATATTCACAAATCCCACTCTTGACACCATTTGTTACGACGAC
>NC_051392.1:374560-382902 GCF_015228065.2 Penaeus monodon | reverse complement strand
CCTGGAGAGAGGGAGAGCCCATAGTAACACCGAACGCCTGAGAGTAGAAACGACCCTCAAAGGAAAAGGAATTAGACTCCACACATAGACGAATCGACAGGAGGAAAACGTCGGTGGGCAGAGGGAGACGAAGATCCTCGGCGGATAGCCTCCTCTGAAGGCAAGCGAGGAAATCATCAAGCAGGACCTTGGTGAACAGGGAGTCGACATCCAAGCTCACCATGGTCGCCGGCGAGACACCACGGACACGAGAGATAGGGTCCTGAGAGTGGCTGATGTGAGCAGGAGAGAGGGCTCTAAGTAGGGAGTGGCCAGCCAGGCCTCAAGAATGTGCATCACAGATCCCCGGGAGGAGATGATGGGAACACAGATGCAAGACCGGCTTATGGCTTTTAGGAAGCCCATAGGGATGAGGGAGGCGACAGTTGATGACCTTGAACCTCTGGTAGAGATTCGCTTCCGGAAAACAGGCTGCTAATTCTTTCGGGTGAGGGTGGAAGGTCACAGCACTGCGTTCTCGGGACTTCTGCAGGTAGGAGGCACGGTCGAGGGCCACCACCGAGCTGCCCTTGTCAGAAGGCAAAATGGTGACATACTCCCTGCGCAGGCTCTGAAGAGCCACTGGGTAACACCTGGGATTGAAAGGATTGGGATGGTGTCACAACTGCGAGATTGCTCAGGGTCTTTGGTGCTGCGTTCCTCAGTCCGAACGGCGGGCTTAGGTCGTTCACGATTGGCTCGCACACCTCGTCGGAAACGAGGTGTCAGGCCTTTACATCGGCGCGACGCTTGAAAGGAGCACCAGGCAAAAAATCATTCATTCTCCTGTGATTTTAACTTGTGCGCTTCCTTCCGGCATGTGACGAATACGATGATGTCTCTGATATAACTATCATCTAGTAACATCATGGCACACAATCTAAGTATTCTGCAGTGGAACATCAATGGCTTCTCAGCAAGGAATGCCATCCTCCACGCAATAGTGCGACCAAGGAGTATTGATATTGTCATGCTCCAGGAGACATTAACAGTGGGACCTGTTCGCTTCTCCGGGTATCATGTCTTCATGCTGCCACACATTGATGGCAAGAGAGGCTTGATCACTCTTGTCAGAGCAACAATCCCCTGCTCTGCAATAGCCGATGCACTGCACTGTGGAGACGATGTTGAATCTCTTGCTGTCGAGATTCACCTGGCCGATGGGGCCCCTGAAATTGTACATTGTGTACAGCCGGCCACACTGTAGTACCTTAGACATCAGCCAGGTCTGTGCTTCTGCACCACATGACCGAGTGATCATATAGGGAGACTTCAATGCACACCACCCCATCCTGGCTCCCTGCTGGGGACCGAATGCGGCTGGCTATCACGTAGCCAGTTTGCTTGAGACATTCCCTGAGATCACTCTCCTCAATACCTAAGAGCTAATGCATGTCAGAGGAGGGGTCCTAGACCTCACCCTGGCCACTGCGACTATGGTGGAGAGGATTGGCTACCCTCATGGATAGTGGCCCAGCCGAAATGCCACGACCGAATCTAAGATGGAAAACAGACAAGGCCAACTGGCAGGCGTTTCAGAACGCCTTGGTCCACTGTCTGAGAAGCAATGAAAATGTGGAAGTGCTTGAAGCCAGACTTGTAAATGCCATTCATCAAGCAGCCTCACTAACCATACCTAAAATTCGGTCTGGGTTCAGGAATCACAAAGACGCCTGGTACTTTAATGACAAGATTAGGGAGGTCAACCACAGAGTAAACATGTGCCGAAAACAATTCCGAAGGCAAAGAACCCCTGACAACCTAACCCTCCTAAGGGAGGCTGTCTGGGATGCCAAGGAAACTGCCAGCAGAGTCAGGCAGGAAAAGTGGCTGGAATGGTGTGAGTCCTTCGATCACCAAACCACCCTCTCAGAGCTATGGCAATGGGTCAAGTGAGCTACCAGCCACTCAGCCCCGAGATGCATGCACCATAACCCCCAGTCAGAGGTGAACAGATTGGCGCACGAGTCCTCTGCTAGAACAAGTAGCAACAGCCTGCCAGCCGAACTGAGGGCAAGACAATAACGCCTACAACCAGACCGACTTGCTCATATCAGAGAAAGGGCAGCCGAACCTGATAACTCTGACGTTATCTTTTCTCTGAGGGAACTAAAAAAGGCCTATAAAACCAGTTGTAACACAGCCCCCCAGGCTCTGATGGGATCTCGTACTCCATCATTTCCCACCTGGGACTAATAGGTGAGCTTGCATTCCTGCAATGCATCAACAAGTCCTGGGAAACTTCCACTCTACCCCAGAGTCGGAAGGGGGCTACCATAGTTCCCATCTCTAAACCAAAGGAGCCAGGGAAGTACTGCCCCATCTCTCTCCTCAGCTGTCTGGCCAAGACGGCCGAGAGGATGGTACTGAACCGGCTCCAATGGAAAATGGGACCCCCACATGAACACCTCCACGGGTTCACCAGGGGCATGAGCACAGTGCACAGCATAGCCACGCTCTTGAGCACAATAAGCATGGGCACATCTGTGGTAGTATTCCTTGACCTGGAGAAGGCTTTTGAATTGGCAAGTCCTCTTGCCATTCAGGAGAGCCTGATCCAGAAGGGAATCAGAGGTAAGCTCTTGGCTTGGATAGGTGACTACTTTAGGAACAGAACAGCCAGAGTCATATTCCAAGGTCACCTATCACAGCACATGCCACTGGAGAATGGAATGCCACAGGGTGGGGCTCTCAGTCCAGCCCTTTTTAACACATTAATGTCCTGTATCCTCAACATAAACCTCCCAGTGGGGTGCAAGATCATCTCCTATGCAGACGATCTTGCTATCATCTCTACTGGACCATACTGAATAAACAAAGCCCAGCGTTGTCTGGACCTCGCGTCTGAGGAGTGTTGTAGGACAGGACTAAAGATCTCTGCAGCCAAATCCAAAGCCATGGCTCTGAGACAAATAGTTCAAGGCACAAGTCTGAAAATCCAGGGAATGGACTTGGAGTGGGTTCAGGACTACCTCTACCTTGGGGTAAGGATAGACCGGACCCTCTCCTTCCAGAACGAGGTCCAGTACCTGGTTGACCGAACCAAATCAAGACTGTCTGTCATGAAAGCAATGAGTGGGAGACGCATAGGAACCAGACACAGAGTACTAAGATCATTCTATGTACATGCTGTTCGGCCCATTGTAGACTATGCCTCCCTTGCTCTGATTGGCATTAAGAAAAAACATAAAGACAAACTGGAGACAGTCCAAAATGAAGCTGCCAGGGTCATTCTGGGTGACCCAAGGTGTGCGAAGGTCCTCAACCTTCTCCTGGAGGCAAACCTTCCCCCCCTGGCCTCGCGAATCGATCTAATGACAGCACATTTTTTTATCAAAGGTCATCCAGGCTCCCAGGAACACAAGCCTAAGACAAAAAATAGTCAGATGCCTAGAACAAGACAACGAGCTCTTTGCAAACAACTGGCTGTCTCACACAGCCAGGGTGTAATACGCCATCAGCTCAAAGAACCGCTACCAGCCAAGGGCATGGACTCCCCCCACCCTGAGTTTGTCGAAGCCTCACCGTGGGCACAAACTTCGATAGAGTTCTCTGTCATGAGCCTGACAACCAAAAAGAATGAATACCCCACGCCTAGCATAAAGACAGAAACCCAGAGGGTCATTGCAGCCATCACTCCTCCGGGTAGAAGAACATACTACACGGTTGGATCGGTCGATCCCTTGAGCCATACTGCAGGCGCCGGCTTCGCAGCAAGGGATGCCACAAAATCCATGAGGGTAACAGACAACGCCTCCTCGCTACAGGCAGAGGTACCGAAGTCATTCATCACAGAATGCGCCACGGTAAGCACCGAGTGTCAGAGTGTCAGAGAACAAAATGAGACAGCCATAAAAAGCTGACACAGACCAGGCCATATATGGAAGGCCCGGTCGAATCTAGAACTTCGCAAATCTCATTGCTATGCTATGTTCCTCCATGTGACTTTGCCTGCTCTGCTGGATCCTGTAAATAACTTGTTTTGTCTAGTGTATTTTAGTACATTAGCAATAAAACCATCTGATTCCTAAAACGAACCCTAACAGATGGATAATGTCGATGGAGGCAATGGGGAAAGGGCGGAGAGTTGTTGCTGGTGAGGGATCAGGGAGGATGCACCATTTTGCCTTTTACAAGCGCAACTCAGTGGTGGTCCTCGACCCCCGAGAACGCATTGCTGCGACCCTCCATTGTCACCTAAAAGAGCTAGCAGCCTGCTTTCCGGAGGCAAATCTCTACCAGCTGCTGCCTAATTTCAACCTGAACAGCGGCTTTTCTCCTGCCGACAGCCTCCTCGCTCCCCACATCCTCCGCCTTCTCCCTCATGCCGGCCACCCTTTGCATAGACCACCTGACCCTTCGACCTGACCTGACCTCCTTTCGCTTCCATTCACCTGTCTTCATGTGCCCTGTGTTCTCCTCCTCTGTTGTCTCTTTTTAAATAAATCTCGTTTGTGTATTGTGGGTTTTTCAACCATGTATTATATTGCTACACCGACCGCCTCGTCTCTCTGCTACCAACACAAGGCAGGCTAGGCGGACGGCGTGTTATCCACAGGGTCGTGAACACTGAACAGCTCCAAGAGGCACTGAGCACCACAGCGTCCCAGAACACCAGGAGGGGAAACGCCACGTGGTACACAAGTTATTTACCCGTACACTTTCTATAAGCACAATACAGGGGGAAACACTGCACGATACAGCTTATGAAAGGGCAACACAAAGTTTATCAGGTCACAAGGGCACACACGAGGTCTTCACAGGAGCAGCACCCAACTCCATCTCCTGGCTTGTTCCTCCGCTCCTCTGCTCACACCCAGTTGCGTCATGTTTGCCCAGGTCCCTTCATGTTAACACATGCCCAGGTCATCCTTTTCATGTTAACACATGTTTCGCACAGAGACAAAGACCCACTGGTATAGCACTATCCCCACCTATCAAGCAGACGACCCGTCTGCTCTGACATACCTAAACCTGAAACAAACTACAGAAAATTTAAATAAAATTAGTCCTCAGGAACAAACAAAATTCTTTCAAACAAAAGTAACCGTAATTGAAAATCAGTTCTCAGAAACAAAAATCTTTTATCCAGCGCGGATTTCTTCGCTTTCGCTGGGGTCGCTCTGGAGGAGGTGTGGGCGGCGGTAGATTGGCAGTGGCACCCAGAGGGGTATCTCCTGCCCCAAGACCTGGCTCATGGTCACCATTGACGTCTGCTGCATCGCCCTCACCGTCCAAATGCTCGTCCTCATCTCGGTCAGCGTCTGCCACGTCCTCATCGCCGCTACTGGGGCTAACGTCATCTTCTTTTTCACCATGGCCCCAGGAGTAGCTTCCTGGCCCATGGTAACGCCACAGCCGGTCCACGTGGACAACCGACGGTCGTTTTCGCCCTCTGCGAATTTGATAGGTGACATCAGAGAGGGCCGCTACCACCGTGTATGGCCCTTCCCAGGGGCTCTGTAGCTTCGGCGAGAGCCCTCGCTTCCGACGCGGGTTATGCAGCCACACTCTGTCACCTATGTTGTACCTCACTTCCCTCATGCGCCGGTCATAGGTCTCCTTCATGGCATGGCCGGCTACCTTGAGCTTGCCACGCACTCGTCGGCGCACCTCCGCCAGGTTAGTGACACTCCGGTGCGCCAAGTCCTCGAGGAAGTCAGGCAACGGCCCCACACCAACCAACTCCTTGCTCCCCAACGACTCTTCTGGATGCTCCACTTCCTCACAAGTGCCCAGCTTTGCACCAGCTGGCACCTTCTGGGCCTTATCGGAGAAGTTAGCTACCAACACTGTAACTAACCCCTCCCCTGGTCCAACAAGGCTCCGCCCAACCGCTACGCCATCAGCCAGCTGCAGGTTTTGGATGGGCTCCACGAGGCCCTCTACTCCATGCATCACTCTTGACAGTCGACACCGGATTCTAGACTCTGTCCTGGGGCAAGGTGCAGTCACTCAGCCGTAACTACCTCTGCACAGCCAACCTCTGGAAGCAAGGGCACATCTTCACCGTGCACCCTCACCAGCTTCCGTCCAAGGTCGACACACGCCTTACTCTGCGTCAGGTAGTCAAGGCCCAGCAAGCAGTGCTCGTCCAGATCGGCCACATACACCGGCAGCTGCTGCACCGTGCTGCCCATGCCAATACGAGCCTCCACTGGCCCCTTGAGCTGCACACAATGCCCCGTGACACCACACAGTCTCTGTGGTGTGTCTGGAAGTCGCATAGTGGCCAACATATCAGGCCGCACTAGGGTCTTCTCAGCCCCAGTGTCCACTGTCAGGCAGCATGGCTTCCCATCTACTGAGCCTTCCACCTGCATCGTGTTGGTTCGACGGCAGCTTACCCAAGTCGGGGCCCAGGAACCGAGTACGGCTGGGTTTCGGCCCCCTTCTCCAGCCTGTCCCAGTTTTCCTCCTGTACCACTTCCTTAGCCTTAGGACATGCACTCGGATGGTGACCATACCTGCCACAGTCCTTGCAGCACTGCTGGAAGGCATCAGAATCCGTCTGGTTGAGAGAACGTGTTCTCCACTCCCTCCGACACCGACTACGTCTGTGCCCTTCCTCACCGCAGCCCCAACACAAGCTTTGGAAAGTGCTTGGGCTCACCTTCCTCAATGCTACCTTCTCCACTTTAGCCTTCCGGCTCCAGAGGTTATGGCGGGGCTGAGCAGCTGGCCCTAGGCCACTGGTTGCTTTCAGGAAGGCCTCGAACTCCAGGGCCCTCGCCAGCGCCACCTGCTTTTCCTCAGGGTGTGCCTGCTTGACGTAGATTTGCAGCTGCTGGTCCTGCAAAGCGTCAACAAAGAAATCGCGGGCCAGGACCCACAATCATCTCTTCTGCAGCCGCAGGGTACGACCTCCTTACCAGCACCTCCACATCCTGCGCCAGCTGGGACAGTGTCTCGCCACGCTCACGAGTCCGCTTCTTCAAGTGGGCCCGATATACCTCGGCCTGGTGGTGGTGCCCGAAACGGCGTTTCAAAGCTTCTGCCACGCTGGTGTAAGAGGCATGTTGGGATGGCGGCAGATGGCCCAACACTTCCACCGCGGGGCCCCTTAGCGCTGTTACCAGCTGCAGGGCCTTCTCTTCCTGACTCCAGCCCTGGGCAAATGCCAGCATTTCAAATTGGGCGACATATGCCTCCCAGGCCACCTTCCCGTCGTACTCAGCTGGCTTACGCCTCACAGAATGTCTGGAGGCCGAGGGGCTGCAGGGTGGAGAACGCGTGCTGTGAACTAACACACCCGGGGGGAGGAAGGGGGTGAGGGAGGCAACGAGGCGGGTTGACCGGGTCCGAGTTTGCCGCCACCTATACCCAAGGGAGCGGTTCCGATGGGTCCCCAGCCTTCTGCAGCGACCACTGGCTCCGACACGACGCTGCGAGGCCCGGGGGTTTCCTGCCACGGACCCCAGGCAGACCCCAGTAAATCTGACACTCTGGCATCTGTTGCCAGAACTTCGTCTGCCTTATCTGCTTGCAACGTTACTACCTCATGACGCCGCCTTTCCTCCTTCACTTCCTCCCTCAGGCCCTGAACCTCGCCCTTCAGAGTCTGCACCTCCTCCATCAATTCACTCTTCACGCTTCAGTTTCCATCTTCACAGATGCAAGATTGCTCTGCAGCACCTCAACAAGTTGGCAGAACTGTTCCTCTGCCTTCCTTGCCTGCATCTCGACGAGATGGTGCGCCTTCTCGCGTGCCCTCTGTGCCTGCTCTTCTGCCCTTTGTGCCATTTCCTCCCTCATACCAGCCAGCATGGCAGTGATCAGGTCCATCTGGCTCGGCTTCACCTCACTCGTGCCTGCCTCAGTAATAGCCTCCTCTCTCTCATGGCTGCCGCCATCTTTGGACCACATGATAAATCGGCGCGTCACTGATCAAATATCACAAATCCCACTCTTGACACCATTTGTTACGCCGACCGCCTGGTCTCTCTGCTACCAACACAAGGCAGGCTAGGCGTGTTATCCACAGGGTCGTGAACTCTGAACAGCTCCAAGAGGCACTGAGCACCACAGCGTCCCAGAACACCACGTGGCGAGGCAGGGCACGAAAAAAAAATGACAGTCTTTCCTTTATTTACACAAGTTATTTACCCGTACACTTTTCTATAGGCACAATACAGGGGGAAACACTGCACGATGCAGCTTATAAAAGGGCAACACAAAGTTTATCAGGTCACAAGGGCACACACGAGGTCTTCACAGGAGCAGCACCCAACTCCGTCTCCTGGCTTGTTCCTCCGCTCCTCTGCTCACAGCCAGTGTTTGCCCAGTTCCCTTCATGTTAACAC
>NC_051392.1:354913-371960 GCF_015228065.2 Penaeus monodon | reverse complement strand
ATATCAAATATCACAAATCCCACTTGAACCTTTTGTTACGCCGACCCCCTGGCTCTTGCTACCAACACGGCGGGCTAGGCGTGTTATCCACGGGGGTCGTAAAACTCTGAACAGCTCCAAGAGGCACTGGACACGGGAAACCCACTGGCGAGGCGGGGAAACGAAAAAAAAATGACAGTCTTTCCTTTTATTACAAAAGTTTTTACCGTACATTTTTCTATAGGCAAAAACGGGGGAAAACCTGACGTCAGTTATAAAAGGGAACAAAAAGTTTACAGGTCCAAAAAGGCACAACAGGCTTCAAGGAGCAGCCCCCACTCCGTCCCTGGCTTTTTCTCCGCCCCTCCCCCCACCCCGGGGTCTTTTGCCCAGCCCCTTATGTTAAACATGCCCAGGTATCCTTTCATTTAACACATTTTTCGCACAAGACAAAGCCCCCTGGCGTAGCATATTATATTGTTTTGTTTTGTAGTATTGTATTTATTATATTGTACTTATAATTTTTAATTTTTTATTTTAATTTTTATTATTATTTATTTTATAAAATTTTTAAATTATATTATATATATATAAATTTTATCAGTCACAGTCAGTTCATTAACCGCTTTTAGTCATCCGTCAATCACAGTTTTTCTCAGTCAGTTATCAATCCGTCAGTCAGCAATCATTAGTTTATCATCAGTTCGAAATCCGTAAAGTCAGCCAGTCCCATCACAATCAATTTAGCTCATTGGTCTTTCGTTTAATTCGTCAGTCATCTTCAGTCGTCAATGGGTTTCATCATTTTCGTCAGTCCCCCCGTCAGTCTTTGTAAAATCCCTTCGCCCGTCGTGAGTCATAAAATCTTTTTGTCGGATGCGGTGTCTTATGTTTATCCTCATTTTCCAAATTGGTTTCGAAAATAAATGAAAAATAAAAGTGAATGCTAAAGTCACCCTAAATTTTAATAAGTTACCCTTTCTATCCGTTTCTCTGATTCTTTAAGAGAAAAAAAAATTTAGGGGGAAAATATTGTATATCACATTTTTTAAATAAAACTACGGGCCCTATTGTACTTTTAAAAAGGATGTACAAAATAAATTTTTTAAATCTTCTTTATCCTAAAAAATGCGGGGGGGGTGGTTTGTATGTCGGCTATATGTATTGAAATACAAATGTGTGTGTGTGTGTGTGTGGGTGGTGTTGGTGTGTGTGTGCTGGGTGTGGTGGTGTGTGTGTTGGGGGAGTGTGGTGTTTTGGGTTTTGTTGGGGGTTTTTGTGTGGGGTGTGTGTGTGTGTGTGTGGGTGTGGGTGTGGTGTGTGTATGTGTGTTGTTGTGTTTTGGGTGTGTTGTGGGTGTGGGTGTGTGTGTGTGCGTGAAGGGGGTGGGTTGTGTGGGTGTGGTGGTGACGTGTGCGTGTGTGTGTGTGTGGGTGGTGTTGGGTTTTTGTGTGGGGGTGTGTGTGGTGTTTTTGTATGTGATGTGTTGTTGTGTTTGGTTTTTTTAAAAATGAAAAGGGTTTATGGAAAAAATACCTTTTTATTTTTAAAAATATTCATTTTCTTTATACCTTTTACGTATGTACTTGTATGTGTGTACGTGTGTGTGTTTTCATTTTGGTGTATGTGATCTTTTATGGTGTGTGTCTGGTGCGTGTAGTTAGCACATAATTTTTGATAAATTTTCTAAAAAAAAGATTTGCATTTTGTCCTCCCCGGGGAAAAGCGAGCGTTTTTAAAGGAAATTTGCGGCAAAGAATTTTGCTTTGCTTTCAGGCGCTTTCACACACGCGGATCCGTCATTAATGTGTGGTATACATTTTACTAAAACATATATAATTATATATATATTATATTTTATATATATATATATATATATATATTATTTTAAATATATGTATATATATATATTTGGGGTTTAAATATAATTTTTTAATATATATATTATATATATATATATATATATATATATATATATATTATATATTAATATTTTACATAAGAAACACCACAACACACACCACACACACAACACAAAAAACACACCACACCACACACACACACAACCACACCCACACACACATATAATATAAATATATATAATATAATATATAATATTATAAAAAAAAAAAAAGAGAGAGA
The DNA here is from genome assembly GCF_015228065.2 of Penaeus monodon. Classification (NCBI taxonomy): domain Eukaryota; kingdom Metazoa; phylum Arthropoda; class Malacostraca; order Decapoda; family Penaeidae; genus Penaeus; species Penaeus monodon. The sequence goes on along the minus strand of NC_051392.1, from coordinate 369,839 downwards.
GAGGGGAGAGGAGAGGGGGGAAGGGGAGAGAGAGAGAGAGAGAGAGAGAGAAAAGGGGGGGGTTTTTTGGGGTGGGGGTTTTTGTGGGGTGTGTGTGGGTATGTCTGTGTGTGTGTGGTGTGTGTGTGTGTGTGGGGGTTGGGGTTTGGGTGTGTGTGTGTTTGTGTTGTGGGTGTGGTGTGTGTGTGTGTGTGTTTTTTTGGTTGTTATGTGTGTAAAAAAATAATAATAATAATAAACGGTTTATTATTTCAGAGCCAGAGGCTGAAATAACATAGAAAACGGATAAAAGGAAAAACTTTAATACAAAAAACATAAAAAAACAACACATAAAAAAGAAACTAACATTATAACAACAAAATAGACAGATAAAAAAAAGCCAAGTAAAAAATCAGGTGAGCAGGAGGACAAAAAATAGGACTATTTTCGTGATGAGTCGGCTAGAGGGGGTACGTGCTCGGGGGGGTACGGTCAGTGGGGGCCGATGGGCACCTTTTGTTGGGGGCGGTAGGGCCAGCGAGGCGCGGCGCGTCGGGGGGCACAGGTCCGGGGCGGGATGGACAGCAATTTAGCCCAAACGTTGAGGAGGGGAGTAGTGGTGGCGGGGGGAGGTGGGGCTAGGGCAGCCAGGGCGCTGTATACTGGTAGAGGGGGCCGAGAAGATTTGGTGCCCTTTTCGCACCCCTTCAAGTTGTAAAAGCTGGGTGGGGGTGAGGGAGGGGGACCAGGGGCGGGGGAGGGGTAGGTCAAATTTTGGCGGATGAAAAGCCCCGTAGATATTTTGAACTCCGGGAGTGGAAAACCCCAAGGACTTGAGGCGACGCAGCATGTGAACCGTACGGAAAAGACCCCACGATGTCTCTGACGCTGCGTCCAGGAGAGTTATCGCATGGTGACGCCAAAAAACCCCCTTTGGGGACGGAAGTCCAGGGAGGTTTCAGGGGGGGTGGGGAGGGGCGGGGGAAAAGGGGCGAAGCATCCATTTTGGAAATTTGATGGGGAGTTTTTGGCGGTGGCCAGGAGAGGAGGTTTGTCGAGGGGCTTTTTGGGGGGGGTGGTAGGGGGGAATATCAAGTTGGTACCAGATTTAACGGTCGTTCGGGAGGGTAGGGGGGGAGGGGGGGGGTGGTGGGGTTGTTGTTTGTTGTTTTTGGTGTTTCCCGGGGGGTTTCCGGGGGTTTTTGTGGGGTTGCGGGTGGGATTTTTGGTTTGGGGGGGTTTGTGGTTGTTTTGGTGGTTGGGAGGTGGGTGTGGGTGTGTGGGTGTGTGTGTGTGTGTGTGGTGGGTGTTGTGGTGTGTGGTGTTGGGGTGGGTGTGAAATTCGAAAGTCACGTTATTTTAATTTTCTAACGGCCCTTTTCCCTTTTCACATACACACACACACACACACACACACACACACACACACACACACACACACACACACACACACACACACAAAAAAAAAAAAAAAAAAATATATATATATATATATATATAAAATAAAAAATAATATTTATATATAATATATATAATATTATATATAATAATAAAATATAATACATACATACATACATTGATATATCGCATAGGTAGGGTTTTCCTTTGTGTTTTGTGTTTTATTTTAGTATGTAATTTTAAATGACTTTACGTATTTTCCAAATCTCGTTTGACAGTTAGTAAATACTGATTAATAATAGAAGATGATTGATAACTGACAATGAAAGAGGACTTTAATACATTTATTATAAAAAGGATTACCATAAAAAATGAAAGTACTTTATCAATAATGAATGATAAAAACACATTAACAGAAGGGCCTGATAAATGAAGGAATGAATTGACATTCAATGATAATAAGTTAACGATATTAATGAGCATCGTAATAAAGAATGAAAAATGAAACATCAAAAGAAAGAACAAGAAAAAGCTTCCCAAACAGTCAGCCTTAAGCAAGGGGGACTTGCACTGGGGATTTAGCCATTCCCGTCGGGCCGCGTCACTCGAGTTTTCGTCTATGACTCTGGCTTCCGCATAGGGAGAATCAGAGGTCAGCGGAGCTGCTCTTCCCCGGAATTCGCTTAGTGCCATACCAGCCGCAACAAGTGGGGGCCTGACCGGGATATGTACGAACTGTCAGTTAGCATTTTGTTAATCACTTTTGTTTTGCCATTTGTAACATGTGATTCCCTTCGTGTTGCACTATTAATGTATTTCTTAGCCGTCTTAACGGCTAAGAAATACAATAATACCTGTTGGTATTATTTTTTTTATTGTGCAATTAATTTCATTACGTCTTGTGCATTTTGGTCATTAAGACACCGAGTCACTTAATTGTGCAGTCTAGGGCATTTCAAGTGATCTTTGGTTTTTATAACAATATCTTTGTTTAATTTTGTAGTTGACTTTTGTTTGTTTGGGGTTACACATTTATTGCATTTGCTGTTCTTTGTGGTTTTACTTTTTTTGTGATTTGAAACAGGTTTTGGCGATTGTGATCACTGTTTAATACATCGTATCTAGCTAGCTCTCTTATTTTCGCCTGTTATACTTGGTGATTCATTATGGTTAGCATCGGAGTTTCGGTTGAAATCGTCAGCCGAAGTCGCTGGTCGGCCTCACTTGGCGTGATTTGGCCGCTCATTTATTTCCTCCCTATTCGGTCATCCTCACGGAACGTTAAAATTCGTATTTAGTGACTGAATATTTGTTAGACACACGATGCTCAGCGAGGGTGATTTAGGAGCACACGTTTTCTCGTGATGTCCACGCTCTCCAGTATGGACCTGGAGAGCCGTAAATAGAGCATTAGCGGATGCGTCTCATGCAGAAACTTCATCAGGAACATCATCTCATTTTCATGTAGAGGATGCAAGTATATTTGTTCCTAAATTTAATGAAACCGAGCCAGAGTAGTTTTTTCTTTCATTTTGAGCGTATAGCTGCTTGCATGTTTTGGCCCGAAGACAGTAGGTATTACTTGTACATGCGCATTTGAAGGCAGAAGCGGCAAGAAGTTTCCCAGCTCTGGGATTTGGGTGACGTCACGAATCTATTATGTTATAATAGAGGCTGTGTTAAATGTTAATAAAAGGCACCAGAAGGTTTCTAGGAAAGATTTCTGTAATTGCCGCAAAGATGGTACACAAACTTTTATTGAATTTATCCGCCAAAGCAACTTTTGTTTAAAAAAGTGGGTCGAGAGTGAACTTGATGCCTCGAGCACGATTATTAACTAGAAACTTTTTTTACTCGAGGATATAAAGAAGTGCATGCCTTAAAAGTTTGCTACGCACATGAACTAGCGTGGTCTGCGCACATTGGCCGGCGTCCCGTAAAGTGCCGCCGATCATGTCGCTCGCACTAATCCTAACTACTATTGCAGATCTAATGAGCTTCATTCCAGTCTAACCTGCATAGTGGTAAGAAATGAAGTATAGTGCCAGAAGGACTGAACTGCCAATACCCACAGGACTGTAAATAAATAATCGTCGAGACAGGTGGTGAGAGTATAAACTTTGCTTCTCGCGGGAAACTTTTCTTTTGCCGTTTATTGAAAGAAATAACGGTCATGTCATGAATGTTTTAATTGACATATAAGCGTTATGACTGACAAACGCATTTTTCACGTCAATGTTTTAATAAGAAAGGACGTGGCATCTATATTATGGCAATAAACTTGATCTTGGCCTTCCCTCCTTTTCCGTACGAAATCTGTAAATGTGACCCCCTCTTTAGAAGACCATTTTGTTCTACAGGATTTCTTAGTTCCGATGGAATCGTGCCTTCCTTGCCCAGTCACTATACTACGGGAATCGCTGCAGGTATATCACTGTGCTCAAAAGGTTGTTCCTATCCCAGACTGGTTACACTGGAGAGCTGGTAATTATTAATGGACTGATAGATCCAGACATACCCATTTGTGAGTTTCATCAAATCGATTTGATATCTGGCTGTGTAAGATTAAGTGTTGTTGATAAATGCCAAGTGATGGCATTTCACTTCTTATGGTAATGCTATGGGTAGTGATATATGTGTGCCTGCCCTGTGGTTCCACCTAAAGAGAAAACTAGATTTAGAGAGGGGTACCTGACCTCTTCGCATGCCATGTGCTGTCACCCGCAGTAACAAGTTCGTAGGACTCCTCTCCTACTAAAGCGCTTACTCCCGGCACTCCTCACCAGGGAGAGCCCATGTGACGTAAATCACGGAGTTACTTTACACTAGAAAGTTCTTCGATTCATCTGCTAAAGTTTCATTAAGTCCTGGCATCTGATAATTTCTGATATAGTAATTTCAAGGCACTCCGTTACTAAGAAAATCTCATCGAAGAACAATATAAGATCCTGAGCTGAAAGTATTTTACGATAGACTTACGACCTAAGTGAACCTGAAAATTCTAATACATGCTATTATCTCGGCGAGGGCCGATCTTACGCGTAAATACAATCCCGATTAGTATATCTCGTTCGAGGGTCGAAATTTGCACGACCAGATTGATGAAAAAGTTATGAAGATCCCTTTGGGTATACAGCATGCAGTCCAGAGTAATGTCCACCCTCAGATTGTGAAGGGGTAGTTGAAAGGTTCATTATACTCTAAAACAATGATTAAAAGCTTCTGTTTAGAGACTGGTCTGAGTGGGCTGAAGGAATAATGTGCTTCTATTTTCAGTGAGAGGCCGTGTTCAAGAGAGTCTTGGGTATCATCATTTCAATTATTTACGGCCATGATGCGTGGACCAGGTAACAGACTTAAAGGAGGGTTTGGTTAAATGAAGAGGATAGGTTCCTATAACTGCTTATGTGAAAATAATTTATGCTATATGTTACAAACATCTATTTCAATAGCTCATAATCATTTGTGTAAAGTTCGGCTAAAATGAACGAACATTTCGATAAATTACAATGATGCTGAAGTAAAAATCTTTAATGAGGGGATTTAGTTTTGGCCTTGCTACCTCTTCCTAACCAGTCTCGATCTGCGGGTCCACTCGGGTTCTAAAACAAAACCTTTGATGTAATTTATGTAATTGAAACTCTAAGAACTTAAGAATAAGAAACGTCATATACACGTGACCTTTTGAAAAAGTAATTGTGAACGGATGATTGAAGGCAATGTGACAATGTACGAGAAGTTTTCATAGTGGTGCCACTAACATCAGTGGTGGAGCCTAATCTGATCAAATTCGGACTTTTATGTCAACCCTGATGATGAACAACTTCTGCTGCCTAAGCAGCAAGCGATGCATTCTCTTCCGCAGGAGTATGGTGAACCATTCGAAATATACTCGTCTTTGCCCACTTCTTAACCCTGAAGTCGAGACCAGAGATGCTGAGGTCCACACGTCAAGCTCCCTATCTTCTGATGCGAGAAAGGGCGTCCCTGCAAGAGTGAGTTTCAAGCACCTGAAGGAGCATGGCCTCCTCGTCCCCACGAGAGTCCCTGGTCGTTCCCTGTAGTCGTGGGCTGCCCCGAGAGTGTGCTTTTCCTCTACGAAGACTACCAGAAGAACAATGAAGCTGCCGTTGCTTTCTCCTCTCCCATGCAGGGACATCGACATTCACACCACACACACCCACACCATACACACAACACACACACACACACACAACACACAACACACCACACACACACACATACACACACACACACACCACACACACACACACACCAAACATATGTATATATATATATATATATATATATATATATATTATATTATATATATATAATATATATATTATATATACATATGATATGAATAATATATATATATTAGATATATATATATATATATATATATTTCATATATATACATATATATAAACATATATATAAACATATATAAATATACCTATATATATACATATCTAGAATATACATATATACATATATACGTATACATAAGATCTATAATACATATACATATATATAAACACACCTACGTATTTAATGTGTATACAAAATAGATACATATAGATTAATATATCCACATACATCTAAATAAATACACACACACACACACACACACAACACACACACACTACCACACACACACACCCATGCGCACCACACACACCCTACACACACACACACATTAAGATATATATATATATATAATATATATATATTATATATATTATTATATATTTATTTTTTATTTATTTTATTTATTTAAATTTTTTATTTATTTATTATGTTATTTATATTTAACATATTTATTTATTTATTTATTATTTATTTATTATTTATTTATATTTATATTTACATATTTATTTATTTTTTATTTATTCATTTATATAAATATACATTTATAATTATGTAGATGTAATTATTGAAACTTCTGCATACAAAATACACACGTAATCTATATGTCGGCGCACCGACGCAGTCTTCCTCGTAACTGCGATTTTCATCCCCCACAACAGAGCCGAAACATTTCGCGGTGATTTGTTAGAAAACGGAAAAATAGCTTTGTTCCTTCCCCGCGCCCTGACCGCCGCCGCGCTGCCGACGCGACAAAAGTTGAAGACGAAAGTAAAAAGTTTACACATTAATATTCAAAGCTGGCAACGAACCATAAAAGCACCTGATACTCGCGCCTAATTTGCACCCGATCGCAGTTTGTGTTGGTAATCAAGGCTGAATGCAGAACTGCAGATCGAGGGGCGGCGTTGCGCCGGGAAGCGTTTTCGGTCCTTTGATTGAAACTCCACAAAAAATATAAAAACTCAAAGCGTGTATTTCATGTTCCCTTATCTTAGGTCCATCTTCGTGATAGTACTGTAAAAGGCGATTGAACATTCCCAGACCAATCCGATAGATCACAGATGTTAGTAAATGAGGGGATATCTTTTGAATATATAATATATATAATATATAATATAATATATATATATATATATATATATATATATATATTTATTAGATAAATCTATATGATATATAGACACACAAACATAGATATGTGTGTTGTGTGGTGTGTATGTGCATGTAATAATATATATATATATATATATATATAATATATATATATATATATATATATATTATACTATTATATTATTATTATTATTATTAAAAGTAAAGAAAATTTAATTAGTTAAAGGGGCTAACGCAAAGCCTGGACTAGTGGAACTAGTAGTTCCTGCCAGTAGCGTCCCCTCACCCCCCACCGTCTGAGCGCTACCTGTTTCCTTTGCAGAATTGCCCTCGGCCACTCCTCCTTTGCCATAGGCCTGGGAGGACCTTCTATGCCGGCTGCTGTTTCTTTTATTTTTTGTTACGTTGGTAATTTCTTTGTTAGGGATTAGGGCGAGTATTATATTTTAATAATATATCGCATAGGTAGTATGTTTCTTGTTTCTTGTGTTTTTGTGTGTTTTTTGTGTTTTGGTGAAGGAATAAATACAATTGTGAATCATGAATTTACATATTTTTCCAAATCTTTGACAATTGAATAATAACTAATATAAAGAAATCTTAAATACATTTATTATAAAAAGGCTACAATACAATGAAAAGTACCTTATCAATTAATGATGATAAATACATCAATGGAAGACCTCAGAATGAATTTAATTTAAATAATTTTTATGCTAACCGAATTAATACCTTTAATATGAATGAACAGTGATGAACAAAGAAGAAACTTGATAATCAAAATAGTACTTCAACGCAAGGATTGTTGTTACTGGTATTCAGCCCATTCTATCGGCCTTTGACTTTTCGTCTATTATTCTGGCGACCGTCCATTGGGAGAATTAGAGTTTCAGACGGAGCTTGCTCTTCCCCTGAATTCTCTTCGATGACATACCAGCCGTAACAAGTGGGGTCCTGACCGGATCTGTGCGAAATGTCATTGCATTTTGTTAATATTTGTTTTGCCATTTGTAAACATGTGATTCCCTTGGTGTTGCACTTTTAATGTGTATTTTCTAGTCCGTGGAACGCACTGTTCCCTTGGTATTGTTTTTTTTTATTGCAATTGAACGCACTCTCGTGCATTTTTGGTCATTAAGACACCGTGTCACTTAATTGTGCAGTCCGGTGCATTTATGTGATCTTTGGTTTTATTAACAATAGTCTTTGTTTAGATTGTAACTTGACTTTTGGTTGTTGCTTGGTGACCATTTTATGGTATTTTGCTTCTTTGTGTTACTTTTTTGTACTTTTCTTTGTGATTTGAAACGGTTTTTGCATTGATCACGGGTTTAGTACATCCTATCTAGTTAGCTAGCTTTTTTCCGCCTGTTTTTTTCTTCTTGGTGTTCATTATGTACAGTGTTGAAAGTTTCGTTGATACCATCAGACGAAGCGCTATCCGTCTCACTAAAGCCCCAGTGGAGTGGAGTTAGCCGCTCACTATTGCAATCCTATTTTCCGGTCCTCCTTGCGGAAGGATGAAATTCGTAATTAGTGACTGCCTATTTGTTTTAGAACACAAATGTACTGAGTGCGGATGATTTAAGCTCTTGTGTCTCTGTGATGTCACGATGGCCCTCCAGTATGCCCGAGAGCCGTAAATTAGACTTTGGATATGTGTTAAGGCAGAGAATGAGCGGATGCGTCCCCTCATGCGAGACCCAATCAAGGAACGTTATCATCCTTTTCCGTGTAGAGATGCAAATTCACATTTGTTCCTAAATCAATGAAACCGAACCAGAGTATTTTTTTATTAGTTTTTGAACGTGTTTGCTGCCTTGCATGGTGGCCCCGAAGATAATTGGGTATTACATTTGTACATAGCGCATTTGTTGGCAAAGCCACAAGAGGTTTTTCCTCAGCTCTGGATTTGGTACAATCACAGAATTATTATGTTGTAAAAAGAGGCCTGTGTTAAATGTTTATAAAAAGGTACCAGAGGCTTATAGACAAGATTTTCGTAGTGGCCGTAAAGATGGTAAACAACTTTTGTTGAATTTATCCGCCAGAAGCACTATTGTAAAAAGTGGGTCGAGAGTGAACTTGAATGCACTCGAGTACGATAAATTTATTAGAACTTTTATTACTCAAAGATATAAAAAGGCATCGCCTGTCAAGGTTCGCTCTTCCAGTGGGGAGAGCGTGGTCTGCGCCATTAGCCGAGGTCGGTAGTGCCGCCGATCTTTCGGCTCTCACTCATCCTAACTACTATTGCAGATCTAATGAACCTTCATTCCCGTCAACCAGCATAAAGGAGAGGAATGGGATTATAGTACCAGGAGGACCTGCCTGCCAATACTCCACCAGGACTGTAATATGCAAAGTCGTCAGAAACAGGTGGTGAGAGTAGGACTATTGCCTCCTCGCGGTGGAGAATCCTTTCTTTGCCGTATTGCAAGAAAACTGTCATGGTCATGAATGACTGTTTTAGTTAGCAAATAAGCGTTCTGACCATAACAACGCATTTGTTCACGTAAATGCTATAATAAGAAAGAGGTTGCATCTAATAGCATGGGATAGCTTGATCTGGGCCTTTCTCCCTTTTCCATGACAGAAGCTGCAATGTGACTCCTCTTTGCCAAGGCCTGGGCGAGACCTCTCTGCCGGCTGCTGTTTTCTTTTTATTGAATTTCTTTGTTTGATGTAGGGCGCTATAAATTATATTTTAATATACATTCGCGATAGGTAGTATTTTCCTTGTTTCTTGTGTTTTGTGTGTTTTTGTGCTTTGTTTTGGTGAAGGAAATAAATAAAATATTGTGATCATGATTTATGTATTTTACCAATCTGTGACAATCAATATTATTAATAATTGAAAAAGCTTTAATATATTTATTATAAAAAAGGCAATACAAATGCAATAATGAAATGTACCTTATCAATATGAATGATAATACATCAATGAAAGACCTCATAAAATTTAATTAACATTTAAATATATTATGCTAACCGAATAATGACCATTTAATATGGAATGAACAGTGATGACCAGAAGAAACTAGATAATCACAATTAGTACTTTAACGCAAAGATTGGTGTTACGTGTAATTTATCCATTCATATCAGTCCATTTGACTATCGTCCTATAATTCTGGCTACCGCGGTGGGAGAATTCGAGGTCAAGCGGAGCTGCTCTTCCCCTGAATTCCTTAGACTACCAGCCGTACATATATATAATATATATATATATCTATATATATATATTATATATAATAATATATATATTATATACACATCATCATCAATAACTGTATGCTCATGTTTGAGCAGCCGTGGACCTCTCCACCATCCTTCGCCACTAAACTCGATCTTACACTTTTCTTCAGCGTACCATCTGACCAACACGCAAATATCTTTGATATTGTCGCTCAATTCCTTCTTGTCTTCGTTTTCTGCCTCTTCCTATGTTTCCTATCACCATCCCTGTCGCAAGTCGTTCTCAATACTTTTATATCCATCACATGACAATAAACTTAATTTCCTTTTGTTCAAATGTCCAACACAGGTCCTTTTACAATTTATTTTTCTCAGCATTCATCATTCGTCTTCTCTCTGTCCGAGCTAATACCAGTACTCGCTGTAACACCACACTTCAAACTTTTGATCTTTTTCTTGTCTACTACTTCAACACCAACCTCAGAACCATCTGATCAATTCGGGAAAACTGATGAGTTCAATAACCTCAGCTTTGTCCGTAAGGTAATGCTTCGGTCTTTCACTGTTTATTGAGAGCAATTGTGCGTTTTTGGCAATGGCAATTCGTCTTTTATCTCCGATGAATCCTCATATTGTATTATTTAAAACAGCTCCAAGATAAGTTGAACTCTTTCACAAATTTTCCACAATCATTCCATGATTGTAACATTTCATCATTGTTCCATTGCGGTTTTCTTTGAATCTTCATTATCTTAGTTTTCCGTGGCATTAAGAAACAAGCCAGCCTTTTCGCTTGCTTTCTTCTAACTTATCTAGTAGTTGTTGTAGTTCAGTGATACTGCTGGCAATTAAAACTATATCCTCGCGTACCTCAGATTTGATATTTTGTATTCCTCCAACATCCACAGGTGTGGTGTTGTGTGTGTGTGGGGTTCCTTGACCAAGATAGCACCCTATTAGCATCCCTAATACCGTGTTGCGGTGAACTGTCGGCAGCAGGGCAGTGGATATCTATGAAAACACTTCAGTTTCTACTGATTACTGGTTTCACCAAATAATATGTCTGTCGTATATACAGTGTAACGTTTTAAAGCGGCAGAGATTTCCTCCTAAGTTGGAGACTGCGAGATAGAGAAGGAGCCTGGGAGATTCACTCAACTTTATTTTTCTCCTGACAAACCTCTACACCAATGATTAAATATATTTACATATATATACATTTATGTCCGTCTCTGGGTATGACAATTAACTTACAGCCCCCTGTGCCTTGTAGGGTATGCCTCTTCAGCAAAGTCTAGGAGAAGGGAACTCTCACATCCAAATCCCCCTGCTGCGCTTGTAAGTATGCCTATTCATGGCAAGGCTAGGCCACCGCCGACACTGTGTGCGTCATGAAGGGCATCCGGCCTTATACGAAGCTGCCAATCTAATATATGAGGGTGAGAAAGGCAAGATCCGCACCGCGAGCCCATGAGAACATGAAAAAGTTAGACCTAGCCACTTGAAGTGGGTCAGCCCACCAGTCAGTGCCGGGTCCAAGCCCGGGGAAATAGAGAGGGTTGGAGTCAAGGAAGGGCATCCGGCAAACAGAATATAGCCAGAACCTGATCAAATGTGACCCCTATATGAATGGATAAACTAAAGGGAAAGAAGAAAATATATAGGTGTGTGTAATATATGTATATCTATATATATATATTCGTATTTATATTTATAATATATCATGTATAATGTATGTATGTAGTATGTATTATATATATATATATACTATATATAGATATATATATATATATATATATATATATATAATATATAATGTATATGTATATGTATATTATGTGTAATATATATTAATATATATATATATATATATATATATATATAATATTAATAATAATAGATATGTGTTGTGTGTTTGTGTGTGTGGTGTGTGTCGTGTGTGGTGTGTTTTAGATAATATATATAATAATATATATATATATATCTCTACTATATCTATATATATATATATATTACTATAACATATATATAGATATACATATATATTAATCTTATATATCTAATAGATATATATAATCATATATATATCTATATATCTACTTATAAATCTATCTATATGTATTTGTATATGCCTCTCTACTATGCATACATTGTCTGATATATATCATATATCTATCTATATATATAATATATATCTATATATATATCCTACTATATCGATATATATCTATATATATATCTATCTAGTTAATCTATATAATATACTTACTATCTATATCATTATATATATCATACTCTATATCTATAATCTACTCTACCTCATATCTCTATCTATCTACACTCTACCTCATTCTATATATATTCTACTATATTCCTCATCTATCTATATATACCTATCATACTCTGTCCTATAATTTGATATATATCTCTCTATCCTCTACTCATCTCTATCTCTCTATATCTATACTCTAATCCTATATGCTATCTATATATTCTATATATATCTATACTATCTAGCTATCTATGGTCTAGATCTCATCTATCTATATCTCTCTCATCTGCTCTCTCATCATCTACTATTCTCATCTATGTATCTCTATATATCTCTCTCTCTCATTTAACGGCTTTAAAAATACCAATTAAAAACCTGTTGGTTTTTTTTTTTTTTTATTGTGCAATTAATTTCATTACGTCTTGTGCATTTTGGTCATTAAGACACCGAGTCACTTAATTGTGCAGTTAGTGCATTTCAGTGATCTTTGGTTTTATAAACAATAGTCTTTGTTTAAATTTGTAGTTTGACTTTTGTTTGTTTGGTGACCATTTATGGCATTTTGCTGTTCTTTGTGTTTACTTTTTTTGTGATTTGAAACAGGTTTTGCGATTGTTGATCACATGTTTAATACATCGTATCTAGCTAGCTAGCTTATTTTCGCCTGTTATACTTGGTGATTCATTATGTTTAGCATCGGAAGTTTCGTTGAAATCCGTCAGCCGAAGCGCTGGTCGGCCTCACTAAACCCTGGAGTGATTTGGCCGCTCATTATTGCCTCCCTATTCGGTCATCCTCACGGAACGTTAAAATTCGTACTTTAGTGACTGAATATTTGTTAGAACACAAGATGCTCAGCGAGGGTGATTTAGAGCACACGTTTCCTCGTGATGTCACGGCTCTCCAGTATGACCTGGAGAGCCGTAAATTAGAGCATGAGCGGATGCGTCTCATGCAGAGACTTCATCAGGAACATCATCCTCATTTTCATGTAGAGGATGCAATTATATTTGTTCCTAAATTTAATGAAACCGAGCCAGAGTAGTTTTTCTTTCATTTTGAGCGTATAGCTGCCTTGCATGGTTGGCCCGAAGACAAGTAGGTATTACTTGTACATAGCGCATTTGAAGGCAGAGCGCAAGAAGGTTTCCCAGCTCTGGATTTGGTAAAGTCACAGAATTATTATGTTGTAATAGAGGCTGTGTTAAATGTTAATAAGAAGGCACCAGAGGTTTATAGGAAAGATTTCTGTAATTGCCGCAAAGATGGTAAACAAACTTTTATTAAATGTATCCGCCAAAAGCAACTTTTGTATAAAAAGTGGGTTGAGAGTGAACTTGATGCACTCGAGCACGATAAATTACTAGAACTTTTTTTTACTCGAGGATATAAAGAAGTGCATGCCTGTAAAAGTTTGCTCTCACATTGACGAGCGTGGTCTGCGCACATTGGCCGGCGTCGGTAGTGCCGCCGATCATGTCGCTCGCACTAATCCTAACTACTATTGCAGATCTAATGAGCCTTCATTCCAGTCTAACCTGCATAGTGGTAAGAAGATGAAGTATAGTGCCAGAAGGACTGAACTGCCAGATACCCACAGGACTGTAAATAAGTCGTCAGAGACAGGTGGTGAGAGTAGAAACTTTGCTTCTCGCGGGGAGAACTTTTCTTTTTGCCGTTATTGAAAGAAACACGGTCATGTCATGAATGTTTTAAATTGACATATAAGCATTATGACATTAACAAACGCAATTTTCACGTCAATGTTAATAAGAAAGAGGTTGCATCTAAATATTATGGCAATAAACTTGATCTTGGCCTTCCCTCCTTTTCCGTAACCGAATCTGTAAATGTGACCCCCTCATTTAGACCATTTTGTTCTACAGGATTTCTTAGTTCCGATGAATCGTGCCTTCTTGCCCAGTCACTATACTACGGGACTCGGCTGCAGGTATATCACTGGTGCTCAAAAAGGTTGTTCCTATCCCAGACTGTTACACTGGAGAGCTGGTAATTATTAATGGACTGATAGGATCCAAGAGCATACCCATTTGTGAAGTTTACCTCAAATCTGATTTGATATCTGGCTATGTAAGATTAAGTGTTGTTGATAAGATGCCAAGAGTGGCATTTCACTTCTTATGGGTAATGATCTCGTTGGTGATAAGGTGTGCCTGCCCTGTGGTTTCACCTAAAGAGAACACTAGATTTAGAGAGGGAGTATCCTGACCTCTTCCCTGCGTGTGCTGTCACCCGCAGTACAAGTCGTAGGACCTCCTCTCCTACTAAAGCGCTTACTCCCGGCACTACATCACCAGAGGAGAGCCCATGTGATGTAAATACGGAGGTATTTACACTAGAAGAGTTCTTCGATTCATCTGCTAAAGTTTCAATTAAGTCTGCATCTGATAATTCTGATATAGTGAATTTCAAAGGCACTCCTGTTACTAAAGAAAAGCTCATAGAAGAACAATATAAAGATCCTGAGCTGAAAGTATTTTACGATAGACTTACTGACCTAAGTGAACCTGAAAATTCTAATACATGCTATTATCTCGAGCCAGGCGATCTTACGCGTAAATACAAGCCCGA
>NC_051392.1:339913-344913 GCF_015228065.2 Penaeus monodon | reverse complement strand
CGTGATCTACTCACATGAAGAATTCCTTGGATGAGCCCGCATACCCTGGCCTGTGTGGCAAAGAATCTTCGTTTAATTTCTTCCTGTTTTTCCTTGACGTAATGATATTATGTACTTATTTCAAGTTATACTTTTTTTTTCAAAATAAGATTTTCTTTCAAATATGATTTATCAATATAAATAAGAAATATTTTTAAAAATCACTGCCTGAATGAGAAATACGCAAAGTTATGGAAAGATAACCCTTATTTGTTGTTTTTTTCCTATTACCAAAGCCCTTTCCGGTCATTATGTTCTCTCGCTTTGGCATGAAATCAGATATGTTTCGTCAGCAGAGGCAAGTCTTGCTTTTATCATTTCAGTGTAGAAGAAACTCATCAGATCCGTCCACTAATGCAAAAGTGTCAACGGAGGCAGCGCGGCGCCCTCCGCGGAAACATTCCTCACGCGCGCGCTCCAAGCCGTGACAGCCGGCGGGCGCGATCGGGCCGCGCCCTCGCCGCTAATTGTTCCAATCTGCTGCGTTAGCGCCGCGACCTCGCGTGTCGTCAAGGGAGCGCAGGCTGACGGCAGGCTGAGCTCGCTCTCGAGGACGCGGAGCCGAGCACGAGGCTCTCGTCGGGAATGGAAGACCTCGTGCGCCAAAAGAGAGCGCACACATGTGTACACACACACACACACACACACACACACACACACACACACACACACACACACACACACCACAGTGACCACGCCAATTACACGTTTAGTGTCCTCGCTGCTGCTCGAAAACAGAAAAAAACGAGTGGACAAGGGCCGTCTCGGGGAGCTTTCCCTCAAAATAGGTTAAAGAAAAGGAAAGTGAGAAAAGCAAAGACTCCGCTTCGACACTCGTCTCGCCGCCCAACCAAGGCGACGAGCATTGTGCCATGGTGGGGGAGAGGGTCCTCTCCCCTTTTCGTGCTTCGCCGGAAATGGAAACGCTCAGGAGCCCTCCTCCCTGACTCCTTTGGGCCCTTCGGAGTCCTTCGGCGAGGCGAGGAAAAAGGAAAAAAGATTCATTGCGGTGGCGGAAGCGGATGTTGCGCGATCTAGATGACATTTACTTTTTTTCTTTCTTTCTATTTTTTCAGGGTGGCAGGAGAGCCTGACAGGGGAGTTCGAGCCCATGCTAGAAGCCATCCCTTTCTTTTTTAACCCGGGAAAATGAATCTCAACGTCTCTTGCCGCACGCGCCTTAGCTGCAGAAGCGGCTGCCCACTGCCGGCCTCCCTGGCCATCAGCTTCCTCCAGAGAGGGAATTCTTCTCCTCCTCCTCCTTCTTCTTCTTCTTCTTCTTCTTCTTCTCCTCCTCCTCCTCCTCCTCCTCCTCCTCCTCCTCCTCCTCCTCCTCCTCATCTTAATAACCTCTCCCCTCTACTCACCCTTGACTTCCCATGGTACCCAGCACTCTACTGGTCATTGCCTGCATCAACTTTGATCTGCGCCTAGAATGGAACGATATTGATGATGTGCCCCCAGACCAAGCAATAATGTCAAACTGTGTCGCACCAAAATGACCTGTGAATACCTCAAAAACTCAGAGCCGAAGTCACCCTGCCCTCAGCATCGGCTCAGTCAACACCTTCAGCTCACATAGACCACTCACTTCGCAGGCATAGCACAACAGTCCTGCCTGGACATCTCTGCCAGGCCTGTCCTCTCTACTCTAGCTACCATACTCCCGTGTTAAAAAATACTGAACCTTTGACATCTTTAACTCAACACCCAAGTACCAAACCAGTAGTACCATCACAGAGGACCACAAACTCATCACATTGCATCGGTGATAAACACTTCCCAATCATTACATTTGGTGGCAGTGGTGGGATTATCACACCACATGATCCCTCCAAACAAAACAAAACAGCAATTCAGCTGGACTTGCTTTGTGCCCTTTGGCTTCTCCACCTACCACAAAATATTCATGCAGGCATCCCCAACGCAGAGGAGATGGATGAAGCCGACCTGCAAGAGATGGCGGACTATCTAAATGATGCACACACATTGGCAGCCTGTCACATCAACGCACTGCAGTGATTAACCGTACTCCATCACGTGTCCACCAGCATCCAGTATGACAACAACCTAATCCGTGGCCACGACAGCAGCAAAGCAGTGAAAAATTCGCCCCTGCTATTTTCACGCCAGGTTCAGCCACGGTGCGAGGAACTGCAAACTAGGTTGCCCCTGGCAAAAAAACGTGTAAGGCAGTCGCCATGTCAGCCCCCGGCTGCACCAATACTTTTTTCTCACAAGACCCATGACAGGCGTCCACTTCCAGCACTGCCCGCTCCCTGCCAGCCTCTCAGTGGAGGAAGCCCCACCAACAACAACCCGTCATCAGTCTCGCCGCAGCCAATGGCAGACCAATCCCCACACATAGCATCCCCAACATCTCAACATCCGCATCGGCAGCCGTACGTATGGATAGAGCTTCGTGGTGGCCGACGTTACCCTCCCCTTGTTTAGAGTAGACTTCCTAGCACACTACCAGCTCCTCGTCGACGTCTCCAGTGGCAGACTGGTCGATGCAGCTTCCCTCGCCGTCACCCCCATCAACTCCTACCCCAACGTACTTAAACCCGAGCTTCCCCAGCGACATCAGACTCCAGCCAAGCATGGGATCAATCACTATATCAAGACATCAGGCCCTCCAGTGTTCTCCAAGTTTCGTTGGTTATCACTCGGCAACTCAACTTCGCAGAGCTGGAGCGTCTAGGCATATGTCGAAAGGTGCCAAGTCCTTGGGCATCCCCTCTGCACATAGCGGTAAAAAAGGAAGGCTCCCTTCATGACTACAGATGCCTCAATATGTTTACAGAACCAGACCACTACCTTCTGCCTAACATCGCTGATGTCACTTCCTTCCTCCATGGCGCCAGGATTTTTTCCAAGCTCGACCTACTGAACGGGTACTACCAAGTACCAATGCACCCAGAAGACATTCCCAAATCTGCTGTCACCACGCCCTTTGGTACTTTCACTTTCAACTACAGCTGTTTTGGTCTCAAAAACGCCGGAGCCACCTTTGAGCAGATACCAGACAGCATCTTAGGTGATTTATCCTTCTGCATCTTCTACATTGATAACATCCTCATCTCCTCCAAACAGGAACACTTGCAACATATCTCTACAGTTTTAGATCATCTGCAGCAGAGTGGCCTGGTACTGCGATACAAGTGTGTTTTTGGCATCAGAGAGGTGGACTTCCTGGACTTCCTGGGGCACCACCTTGATCCCACAGATGTCTCCCTCCTCCCAGACAAGGTTGTGGCAGTCAAGCAATTACCCACACCCTCCTCGGTCAAGACCCTCCAAGAGTTCGTGGGAATGGTAAGCTACTATAACCAGTTCCTGCCCGGCATCGCATCCATCATGGAACCCTGGTACACTGCTCATACAGGGAAACTCAAGGACCTAACATGGGGCCCCCCTTCAAGCAGTTGCATTTCATAAGACCAAGGAAGCTCTCCACGCATCAGCCCTCCTCGTTTTTCCCCCCCTGGGGAAGCCCCTTCTCATCACCATAGATGCCAGCAACATCGATATTGGAGCTGTCCTCAAGCAGGTGGTCGAAGGACTGCCCAGCCCTTTGGGTTTCTTCAACCACAAGCCACTGAACACTGAAAAGAACTACTCAGCTTTCAATAGAGAACTCCTCACCGTTCACAAGCTGTCCATCATTTCCACCATTTCCTTGAGGGCAACACCTTTATGATTCAGATGGATTACATGCCCCTGGTTCACGCCTTCACAAAACAAGCTGACACGTGGTCCCTCCACCAGCACCGTCATCTCTCCACCACTGCCAAGTTCAGGTGCTCCCTTTGACACCTGCCGAGCAGGAAGAATCTTCTAGCCAACACCCTCTCCAGAGTTTCCATTTAGGGCTCGACTACAACCAACTCGCTAAAGAGCAGCAACAAGACCCAGAGACATCAGCCTGCCATACATCCATTACTTCCCTCAAGTGGAAGAATATCCCTGTGGACGAAGCAGGTACCACAATCGTCTGCAACATCAGCACAGGTCAACCGCGCCTGTGGATTCCAGCCTCCCTCTGTCGTCACATTTTCAGCCTCATCCACAGCTTGTCCCATCCCTCTTGATGAGCGACAGCATGCCTCCTGAAGCAGAAATTCATGTGGCACAACATCTCCAGAGACATAAAGGACTGGGTTCGATCCAGCACCACCTGCCGAACCTCAAAAATTCAGCAACACACCAAAATGGGCCTCGGATTTTTCCACCAGCCACAGAGGCGTTTTGCACACATCCACGTCAATGTAGTGGGTCCCCTACCACCATCAGAAGGACATCGCTACCTCTTCACCGTAGTGGACCATTACACTAGATGGCCAGAGGCTATTCCTATCCAATGCTAGTTCCACCTCCGTCGCCGCCGCTCTGCTCTCCAGGTGGATTTTGAGATTCGGCATCGCTGTCCACATGACGTCCGACCGAGGCACCTCTTTCACTTCACAGCTCTGGATGTCCCTAGGGTCAGCTGTTGGGCACCTCCATCCATTACATCACATGGCTACAATCACTATGAGTTCGTGTTGATATTGTAACTCCCTGAGATATGGCATTGTGTCTTCTGTCCCCTAGAAATGGTACTGTTGTTCCCATTTGTTGTTCTCTGAGCCAGACGCTCTGTGCTGAAGCCCGCTGCCGACCTTGACTCTCGGATCACCACGTGGCTGCCCTCGCCACTAATTCTTGATGCGCCAAGTCTCGCTCACCCCATTAATGAGCCCATCTCACAGACGTTCTCGCTGCCGCATCACCTGCCAACGCCTTTTTGTTCTCTACTGCACCTCGCTGCAAATCCGGTCGTGTTATTCTGCTAACATCGCCGCCACCTCGTCCACAGGTGACCACTGCCTGACATCCTCGCTGCATCTCGCCTCACTTGCCTGACATCCTAGCCGCACCTCATCTCGCTCACCTGACGTCCTCGCCACATCTCGCCT
>NC_051392.1:309913-322413 GCF_015228065.2 Penaeus monodon | reverse complement strand
TACGACAAACGAATATTCACAACTTTGGGAAGGTATATGCCTGTGTGGGTTCACATGATTGTATGTAAAGGTGTGAGCAATCTGCGATGGAAAGCTTCTTTGGAACCATGAGTCTGTAGGGAGTTCAGGTATGATTCCATTGTGCAGTGTAATAGATGACAGGTTTTAATGGAAGATGCTTGAAAAATCTGTATAAATTATTGTCATTGCAAATTGACCTGTTACATTCTTGTAGGCATTGTCAGTCTTCATTCTTTATGATGTTAAACTATTGTAGTTTTTTTGTTTATGTATTTATTTATTATTTATTTATTTTTATTTTTATTTATTTTTTTTTTTCATATAATTAAAAGACATTTTTTGTTAAATGATAGAAAGTGTCATTTCTTTTCTTATTTTATTAATGCCTTTAGTTATTTGTTTGCAGAAGTATTTATGTTATTTGAATTAATATTATGATGTAGATTACTAGTTGACTCAAGAATGAAGAGCAACATAGATTGTTTGAGGTTGCAAAGTTAGTGGCTAGAGATGTATTCCGTGAGGGGGAGAACTTGGGACAGCATTAGGATAGCCAAAGGTCAATTCATGTTACAGGGCTGTAGCTCATTAGAGCTTTGCACCGATGTGCATTTCAATTTGCAGATAAGGTTTCATTCATTTTTATGATATCTAGTTATAATTCAATAATTCTTAGGGAATGTATCTGATATTCGTTGTTTTTGTGTGCAGTGTTCAGATTTTATTATTATTATTATTATTAATCATTATTAATGTTATGATAGTTATCATCATTGCCATTTTTTAGAGCCCAGCATACAGAATTATTTACAGAAAATATATTTCCCAAAGACTAGCATGTAGAAGAAAGTCAACCGCAATGTAAAGGAGAGCAGCCCTTCACACATAATACTAAACCTGTGATAATTCGGCTTTCACTTCAAGGCAAACCAAGCATGAGGAAGCCATAAACATGAGAGGTTACTGTTATTGTAATGGGATTGACAAAGATAGTTTAGTTCAGATGGGGTTGCGCTCCAGTGGGAGTGGCACGCAGGCCGAGGGAAACATTGTTCAGAGATGGCTCCCTTTGCTGCTCGTCTTCCTCCTTTTTCTATTTCTTCATCTTCTCCTCCTCCTTTTTCTATTTCTTCTTCATCTACTCTTACCTTCTATTCTTCTTTTTCATCATCATTTCTCCTCCTCCATTTTTATCTTCTTTTTCTTTCTTTTTTTCATTTATGCATTTGCATTTCCTTCCTTTGTCTTAAACTTGGTGTTGATATGAATTCTCCAACTTCAAATCCAGAAGGTATTTTCTCTCGTTAAAAGAAATAATATGCTGTCAATTGTTAGTTAGGCACGGATGTGAAGCCTTTATTATTTAAGCTTCTATTGCAGCAGAAGGCCTTTGATTATTTTCAAGGTTAATTGATTTTGGTGTTTTTTGGAAGAATCTTTGATTAACATAATGGCACGAGGTTATTGCACTGTTTGGTTGATTTATTTTGTTTACACATATGTGACTTCACAGGTGCAGAAACTAGTTACCATGGAGGCCATTAGTAGGCCTGCCTGACCTCCCTGGTTTCTCCCTTTCTTGAATTTTCAGGAAAAAGAGTTTTTTATAATAATAATAATCATAATTAGTTACTTTTATAGATATTGTTACTTCCTTTTTCTTTGACATTATGATTGTCATAAAATTGATAATAAAACTAAATTTAAATATTTCCAAATAAATCTAGGAAAAGGGTAAACAGCCAAGATCAGTTAGGACTGGTAATTGGTGACTAAGCTGTTGTGGAACTATCGATGTGTAAAATAAATAAAGTGAAGTCACAATGGAAGTGACATGTACTTATTGTAAATGACATCCCAGCCTCTCTCTCTCTCTCTCTCTCTTCTCTCTCTCTCTCTCTCTCTCTCTCTCTCTCTCTCTCTCTCTCTCTCTCTCTCTCTCTGTGTGTGTGTGTGTGTGTGTGTGTGTGTGTGTGTGTGTGTGTGTGTGTGTGTGTGTGTGTGTGTGTGTGTGTGTGTGTGTGTGTGTGTGTTTCCATTAATGCTGCTGCTGTTGTTATTATTATTATTTTTTTTTTTTTTTTTTTTTTTTTTTTTTTTATTGTTATTGTTGTTATCATTGCTGTTATTGTTTTGTTTTATTGAAATCATTTTGTATTTAATTTTGATTATTTTTTGCAACATACTATTATTGCATAGTTAGTTAATTGCATAGCATTTGAATTGCCCCATGCGGTCGCTTATATAATTTTGCTGCCTGTGGCTGATGTCCATTGAAGTAAGTTAAATATCATTAGAATTCCATTAAATGTGTATGTTTTCTTACTCTTGAGGGTGCGGCCACATTTGTCATGAGAGGGTTACATTTCATCAGTATTTAAAATCTGGGGAGATTACTCACTTGGATAAATTTAGTACATTCTGCTGGCAGGAGGAGCCTTCAGTGGGAAAGGTGCTTCACTTGCACGCGGGGCTTGGCAGCCTTCCTGCCACGAGGGACTGGCTGTGAGGCTACTGTTGACCTCGCACAACTCTTGACTCATTTGGACCAGGAGACACCAGGACATCATTATGCAACTGTCATGTCATTCTGGGCGGGAGCATAGGCACTAACGCAGTCTGACAGTCAGATGGTACGTGGCTTTGCAGGGGGGATAGGAGAGAGTGGTGGGGGTGTGAACAAAGTCTGTGCTGTTTATTTGGTGGTAATGGAGTGAAATAAAAGGTACTGACGCAGATGTCCTCAGTGCGAATCTCTCACAGGTTTAGATTTTAAAGTATGGATACGTTCAGATTATCGTCAGTAAATTCCCTAACTAGTAAAACATTGATATTATCATGTTCTTGTCTTGTTGGTCTAGAAATGCAGTGTTATAGGGTTTGGATAGATTGCCTAAGTGATTATTGGATTTTTTCTCCTCTTTTCTCTTCTCTTCTCTTCTCTTCTCTTCTCTTCTCTTCTCTTCTCTTCTCTTCTCTTCTCTTCTCTTCTCTTCTCTTCTCTTCTCTTCTCTTCTCTTCTCTTCTCTTCTCTTCTCTTCTCTTCTCTTCTCTTCTCTTCTCTTCTCTTCTCTTCTCTTCTCTGGTAGTTTCAACATTGATCTTTTTAGCTTTAAGAGGTAAAGGCACAATGGAATCTGCAACAAGGAAAAGTATGATTATGAATACCCCCCCCCACAGGGATGCATACCAGCACAGTAGTAGTATATAAAATAAATTGATAGATATCAGCAGAGAATGAAATGCTATATAATTTTTGAGGAAGAGCATAGGGAGAAAATGGTTCTTGTTTTCGTTCCTCCTCTGTTTGACTTTCCTTGTCATCCTGGATTTTTGTTCCTTTTGTACTTCTCTTTGATGAATGCATGACAGATATTGCCACAAGCAGGATAGGCAGGAAACGTTGCCTCGTGTCAAAAAAGTATATGGCCGAGGACGAGAGCAAGCACCTTGGGCCTCCCACTGCGTCAGGATAAGAAGATGAATAAACCGAGATGAATGTTGAGGTTCAGTAAATATTGTTTAGATAAGGAGAATTAGAAACACGTTGGTTTTATTCCTTTCGTCGTGCTGTTGGTCAAAACATTTCTCATCTTGAGATAAAAAGCTGCGCTGGACTTGGGAGGAAGAGGAGGGTGCTGGACTTCAGCCGTCTAGTTGCTGCACAGATATTTGCTCTGCTGGAGCTGCTCTAAGGACCTGTCCCGTTTTTCCCATCCCACCCATAAAAAAGAACTGCCGCCTTTAATCTCTTTCTCTCGTTTTCGCTCAATCCCCCCCCCCTCTCTCCCTACCCCCTTTCCTTAATCTATCTATTTCTCGCCCCCTCTCCCTCCTTCCTTGCAGAAAGAGAGTCGTATGTTTGTATTTGGTTCCCGAATGCTGATGCCGAGACTGGGGCGGGGAAAGTTAATTGGTTTTATGTCCGTCGCCCTCTTTGTGCGTGCGAGCGCGCCTGTGGTGTAGTGATGCGGCGTCGTTCCTCGCATGTCACCCGGTAAGGTGGCGTGCATCGCACACCGTCAGAATGAACCGTAGCGCGCCTTTGTGGTCCTCGCGAATGGCTCTGAAAGGACGACACGGTGTTATGCAAGGCCGCCGTTCGCGAGGAAGCTAGGAAGCAGGCGGCGGGAAGCAGGCCAAACAGGGGAGGATGGGCAAGGATAGGATGACACTCTGACACTCGGGCCCCAGGAGGTGGCGATTGAATGACAGTGTCACGCCACGGCCGTGATTGGGAGAACAGAGGCGGAGAAATGGGTCGAATGGGCACAGGGCAGCAGCATGCGGGAAAGGGCCTGGACCTGCTTCGCCCTCTAGGGCAGTGTGCAAAGGGTGGCCCTCGGGGGGTGGGGGGCTATCTCCCTGATGCGACAGGCGGCCTGTCATAGGGGGGAAACTTGTTTTGGTTCTCTCTCTCTCTCTCTCTCTCTCTCTCTCTCTCTCTCTCTCTCTCTCTCTCTCTCTCTCTCTCTCTCTCTCTCTCTCTCTCTCTCTCTCTCTCTCTCTCCCTATCTGTCTCTCCCTGCTTCCCCATCCTCCTCTCTCCTCCATCCATCTATCTATCTATCTTCCTCCCTCCCCCTTACCCTCCCCACCCCTCCCCTCCCCCTTACCCTGTTTTTTTATTTATTGTGTGTGTGTGTGTGTGCAGACAGGCGTATGAATTATAAGACATTTTCTCATAAGAACAGAATAGTTTTATTCTTTTGTATGTTAATGTCTCGCACGGTTTGTGAATGCCCAGCCTGCCCTTGTGTTTCTTTGTGGAATTCTGCGTTGGGAAATCGGGGATGGCAAAGGGGGGAAGGGGGAAGCAATGATTTGAAATATTTCCGGTGATGTAGTTTCAAGGGGCCATATTTTATGCGCACTCATGCCGAAGACGAAACTACAGAAGCGAGCCGCACGCGGAATGAGTGAGAGCTGCTCCGAGTCTTGCGCGAGCCTGGCAGTAGAGCTCAGATCATCAGAGGATATTTGGGAAGTGCAATCCCCGCCCGTCCCCAGCCTTTTCCTCGTGCCGCCGCCCGCCCAAGGAATGGCCCAGCCCCAAAAGCCTGGGCTTCGGTCCTGATCGCGGTGGGGCGCGCGCACGGAGGGGGCAGTCCGACCGCTGCTGCTTCTGGCATCCGCGCCGTGTGTCCGGCGAGGGTCCGGCGAGGGTCGTGGGATGGGGTCGCAGTCGTGGCAGCACCTGACATGGCGGGAGGCGTCGTGGAGGGCTCTGGCTTTGCCTAAGCCTTATCAAGCCTTCATTCTCCGTATTCCTCCTCCCTCCTTCGTCGGTTCAAGCGCTCGCGTTTGCGTACGCCTGATGCTCGCCGTGGAAAGGCGGCTCAGCGTTGCTTTGCGGCCGCCGAAGTTGCCTTCCCTTGCAAGGGTCGCGGATTCGAACCGGGGCCGCGGCCGAAGGGAGCTAAGCTAGAATCTGAAGCATATTGTATCTGCATGAGCCTGCACGTAGGCACCACTTTCAAGGACTCGGTGCCGCTTGCGGTTGGACGGCGGGGGTGGGTGGTGAGTGCTGGACGGGCGCCGGCTCTCGGGCGGAGTCCTACGGCTGGAGAGGTAGGTTCGCCTCCAGCGGGGGAAATGAGAGGGGGGAGGGTAAAGCACCAAGGCCTACGCCGCTCTGGCACGCTGCCCAATGGCGCTTCGGCCTTCCGGGGAGGGGGGGGGGTTACCTGTGAGACCTGCTTTGCGTTTTCTCGTTTCGCCTTCGCCGCAATACCCAGGCCTCCTCTGCCCTCGCCTTCTTCCTTCACCAGCAGTCCTCTCCCTCTGTTTCTTTCTCTTTGTCACCCTTTCTCTGTCTTCTCTCCCTCCCCCTCTTTCGCGTCCACACCTGTCTCCTGTCTCCGTGCCTCTGCCCCTCTCCCTCCCTCCTTCCCGTCCCCTCGTCGCTCGCGAGCCGGTGGGCGTCCCTCGCAGGGGCGTGCGGCGCAGCCCCGAACAGCTGATCATGACTGCGCCACTGCGTCTCGGCGACCTCCTGCTTTTGTCTGGGGGAATCCCGACGCCGAGGGAGGGCGCGTCGAGAGGCGGTCGTGCAGGCCAGGGGCGCCGCCCCGCCGACTAGAACACGCCTTGTTAACGGTCACGCCATTGTGCTCGCACGACGCCGCACTTTTACTTTCGCGTCCACCTTCGCCTCGCACAGCTCGCTTATCGCCCCCCCCCCTCTTCCCGCTCCCCCATCTTCATATGCCATTGAGAGTCGCAGAAGTTTGTTGGCAGTGAGTCCGCGTGACGGAAGCCCACTGGAAGGGCCTCGCCTTAGAGGCCTTGAAGACGGCGGCGGCGGTGCAAGAGAGCCTTTTGAGAAGAGGGCACGCTAGTGTCCAAGTCAAGGACGCGAGAGGTGCCTTCCGTCAGGTGGGGCGACAGCCCTCCACCCTTCCATCGCCCTCCCTCCCGCCCTCCTGCCTACCCTTCTTCCCTCCCCCTCCAACCCTCCTCCGGCCTGGCGCGGCCCGGGAGGTTACGGAAGGCATTGCACAATCTCTTACCAAAATTTACTTTCCACGCGCCATTCTCTTTCTCGTGAAACTGTTCCTTGTGCTTGCGCGCAACAAAACTTCGTTAACATTGGTTCGGAAAGCAGAGGGCCGGGAGGGGCGTGCGAGTCAGGACGAGGGAAGTACTGAAATTTTCTGGACTTTTTTCTCGCCTTTTCTGACAAGAGTGATCTGTGTTGTGGATATAGTACCGCCAGTTTTTCTTTGTTTATAGAAGGGGCGGGCAGAGTAAGGCAAATGAGCACGACGATCTGAAGCGGAGCAACGCGTAAGACGTTGTTTATCAGGCGCTGGGGCCTAATCCGCCGAGATTAGGCCCCGAGGCGACGGGGCTGATAACCCTCACACAATCGGGCGCGACTCCTCGTTCGGGGCCTGTGCACGCGTGGCACAGGGGCCAGCGAGCCGCCCTGCCAAGCGGCCGATGCATGTGTGCGTTCGGAGAAGCACTTCCGACGCAGCGGCTGACGTCACGCTCTCGGGGCTTGTCCCAACGGGTCGCAGGAACCGCAGCGCGCGGGCTTTCCGGTGGCGCCGACGAAGCAACAGAGGGGTCACCAGTGAGGTCCACGCACTCGCGCACGCTCAGACGTGTCTGTGCGGTTATGCGTGCATGTGTATGTGTACCTATGTTTTTTCCCCTCTCTTTGTCTCTTCCTCTTCTGTGGTTTCTGTTTCACTTCACTGCCTTTCACTCGACCCCGAGGTGAGGCGAGGGAAAACTGGGTCTCGGCTAACTGCTGTCGCTTTTATGATCGTTGTTTTGTTTATTGAATATTTTGTGTAAACTCACAACCGCGACAGGTGTGTCTCGCCGCCGCATCATGGCCAGAAGGGACGCTTACCAGTGATAGAGAGAGAATAAAGCGAGAAGCATGGCACCTCGGAGAACTCGCTTCCCGTTCAGCAGCGATCCTTCCGCCCCGCCTCCGTCGGCGGCGTTCGCGCGACAAACAATAACCCCCCCCCCCCCCCCGTGGCTGCCATTATCAAAACTTGTGCATCTGTGTAATAAGCCCGGCGAGCAAGAGCGATGCAGGCGCGTGGGAGGGAGGCCGACTTCGGACCCTGTGGCGGGAGCGCGCAAGGCCTACTGTTGCTTGCCAAGCCGAGCGCGGCTAACAATAGTCTCTGGATCGCGCGCGAGGGAGAGACTCGCCGCGCGCGAGGGAGAGACTCGCCGCCCGGGCTGCCTTTAAACCCGCTGCCCTGTGCCTGCCAGTGCTCGCTGCGAGCGCTCGCATCTCGCGTCGCCGATGCCTGGGTTTCCTTGACTCTCCAGGGTCGCTTTCCCGCCGGCCCGACCGAGAGCAGGGAGGGCCGCGTGGGAAAGGAGCCTCCGTGCGGGAGGGGCAGGAAAGGCGTGGAGGGCAGGCAGCGGCGAGCGGGGATGGAACCGACAGCCCTTCCTGCTGGCGGCGGGAGTGTGCATGCTCGGATCCTGCGGAAGCGCTCCTCGGAATGGGCCGCCCCTGGCAGGGCATGTGCGCGAGGAGGAGCTGCCCGGCGGAGGCGAGCCCGACCATGACGCCGCGAGCCGGGAAGCCTGGATGCGGCCCAACACTGCAGGGCGCTCGGCTTCCGCAGGCCAGCGTGTTCCACGCGTGCCGCAGCCTCCACATTCACGCTCATTCACTCATCATACGTCACAATCTCCCTCCCTCCTCCCCCTCTCTATATATGGTTTTTGGTCAGAGTGGCCTAGAAAGGGGGGTGGGGGCGTGAGTCAGAGCGAGAAGTCGACACGAATTCGAGATGAGAGAAGCAGTTGCTCAGCCTCGGACGAATCCCAGTCAGCTGCATGTGTTCTCTGCCTCGGCCGGAGTGAAGTGTGCTTGCATAGGCAGCGTGCGCAACAGTTATCGAGTCCTATGCCATTTACATGATCAGAAGCAACTCCTATGCGCCTTCAATCTTTCAGTTGCCCATGCACTGCCCAATCATGCACAAGCACACTTCACACTCACGCTTGTTCATAGGCGCATTCATAGAAGCGAGCGCACGTCCACTCTTGTTATTTGTGTCAGCGTGAGGAGTGTCTCCGTAATTCGCGAGGGCGCCGCAGTCGCAGCCGCAGCGAGTGTGGCCCGTCCAGTTGCGGGACAGACTAGCAGCGGTCGGGCGCTGAGCGGCCGCCTGCGCCCGTCTCGGGGGCGGGGCGACGAGGCTTTACCTTTCACCTGTAGCCCGCGGTTGCACCAGCTGCTCGGGGGAGGAGCGGCAGAGGCGCCCCCGGGGAGGGGCGGGGGGCAGCCACTGCGGTCACTGGGTACACAACTCCCCTGGGCTAACGCACGCACTCACGCACGCTCGCTCGCTCGCTCCTTCGTTCGCCGTAGGCCTGTGTCTGCCTACGTCGCTGTTCTTTGGCCGCGCGAGATTACCTTCTCCCGCGCCGCCTGCGAACTCTCGTGTTCAGGGTACGAGCACCAGGCGGCCGACGGAGGCGCTCCAGGCCGAGTAAGGGCCACTCTTGAGTTACCCTGTGCCCACTTAAGGACCAGTTGCTATGCAACACTGCAAGGTGTACTGGCGTCTTGGTCAGCAGAGCTGACTTTTGCGACAGAGAAGGTGGGAGGATGGCAGTTTGCTCCGGATGCATTCAGACAATTGAGGAATAGTTGGCGTATCCCTGTCGCCCTCTCCTCAGCTCTCCTTCCCGCCCTGCCGACGGGCAGGTTCTGCGAGCGCGTCCCGCCCGGGCGTCCCTGTGCGAGCGTCTCGCTATTATTGGTGATCGGCCGCGACCAGTTAGGCTAGGTTGTGTGGCTCGCTGAGGGTTGCTATTAATACTCTTTCCTTCCTTCCTTCTTTCCTTCCTTCCTTCCTTCCTTCGTACCTGTCCGCGGCTAGCGGTGCCGCCCCCCTGGCGGCACCGGAAGTGAGTGCGCCGCTCGCTTTTTAGGCCGCATGCTTCCGTGCATGTCGTAGCACTCTTGCAATGCTGACCTATCGCTTTGGTACCGATAACGTGGAAAGAAGCCGAGGCTACGAAAGGCTCTTGTCTCTTGCTGTTGCGTCGCCTCCGTAGAGCCGGGAAAGGATCGCAGGGTTCGGTTCGCGATTCAGGACAGATTATGTCATTGGTGGAGGAAGGGAAGGCGACGGGGTTGAGGCCGGCACGGAAGGCGGCGGGCGGCGCCCTGTGCGAGGGAGAGTGAGAGACAGACAGAGGCGAAAGATGAGCGGAGTTCCCGTTGGCGCGACGGGACGCGAGAGAGTGGGCGCCCGTCGAGCTGCGGTGCCCGGGTCGAGAGCGCAGTCGGGCAGTCGCTCCCGTCGGAAAGCGCTCGCTGAGCCCTGCGCTCCGGCTGCCTCGGGCGGCGAACTCCGTCGGGCAGGAGCAGTGGCCAGCACAGGAGACGGGCGAGTCGACGGCTGAAGTCTCCCAGGGAGAAAGCTGGGCCATTCCGCTTGGCCAGGGCCCACGGGTCCTGCAGGGTGTTCTGTGATGCTGCCGTAGTTACGATGAAGGTGAATGAACATCGCTCACTTGTTGCAGTGAAGGGGCCCCGCCCTCGCCCCAGCCGGTGGCCGAGCCGACCTGTCGCAGGAATCGGTCCTTCCTTCCTGAGGAAGGAACGCACGCGGAGGGGCGGTGGGGGATTAGCTTGCCTGGCGTGACAGAGGGCGCCTCGTGGAGTGTAAATTGTCGCCCAGAACTTGTCACCCCCCCCTCCCCCCTCGGCGCGCCCTCTCGCGATGCGACTAGGGCTCTGCTGGGCAGTGTCGGTCGCAGGTTCAACTCCCATTTGCCAAGTGTGGCTCATTATGCGGACTGAGGAGAGGCACTGAGGCGAGAGTGCACGGCCGCCCTCCCCCCACCAGTCTTCCTGCCATTCAACCCGGAAGTGGCGGGAAGAGGCAGGGGGGGGGGGGGTGCGATTCTGCGGGCGAGGGAGGGAATGTTCGCAGCTGCGGCGTGTTGCTCTTCCTTCTCCGCCTCGTGGTGACACTCGTGTGTCATTCCACGACAGAGGGGGGAGGGGGACTTTTGAAGGCAGCAGAACGTTTGTCCTTCCCCTCTCCTTTCTCTTCACCTCTCCTCTCCATTCTTCTCTTCTCTTCTCTCCCCCCCCCCCTCCCGCCGCGGTCTCCGCCATGGGCTCTGGGCCAAAAGGGACGGAAAGGCTGAGCGACGATAAGCGCGGAGCACGGCAGCTTCATTCATGCAAACCCCATTTCATTGACGTGACCCCACCCCCTCCCACGCGTGTGCTTGCCACCAGAGTAATGACAGTTCCTCTCTATATCCTTGAATCTGTTCTGCTTGGCGTAATGCTTCTACCCATTTCCATTCCCACCACGAAGTAGGGTGAGGGACGTGCGCACTTTTGGCCGCCTCGCTAATGCCGCGCGGGGTGTTTGCATGCGCGCGTGTCTCTGACACACACCTGGCGAGCAGCTTGGTCATAGAATAATGAAGGGGTGGCAAGCGGAGGGGAGGGCGGCGGCAGACAGAATGCGTTGCAGGGGCCGTGCGTGCGCCGAGGAGGCTGCGGAAGAAGTCGAGGAATGAGTAGAGCGAACCCGCAGCGTTTTTATCTTTTAAAAGGCGGCGGCGTTAATGCATGTAGCGGCTGCCTGCGCCAGTCTTTTCATTTTGTGCAGGTTTTCTAGTTTCTTCCTCTTTGATTAGGCACCCAATCGTATCGCCCCCACTTCGGCTGCAGAAGCAGCCGAAGTGGGCGCCGGACCACAGGCATTCGTAGTATTGATGGGCGCCGTCACTCGCGGCCAGGAGGTCCGGTCGGCGGCCGCCGCCGTTCGTACCCCAACGCCACTTCATTATTCACGAGCTCACGTTATAGTGGACACACCCCTCCCTCTCGTACTCGCGCCCCCGCCCGTCATCGCCTCCCTCCCTTCCGCCCACCCAGCCTTGCCTCCTGTGGCCTACACCTGCCGAGCTGGTGGTGTGAGTTTGTGTCTGGAGAGACAGAGAGAGAATGCATGGCTGTTTGTGTGCGTTGCTGCGCACACATTCCTATGGTTAGCATCGTTTGTGGTTAGGACGGGTGCGCGCGACGAGACAGGAGGCGTGACCTCAGACCTCGCCCTCCCTCGCCGTCTGCCCAACACAGACGCGACGCCCTCTGTCGTTCTTTCCCTACTGCCCTCCTGTGGCCCAGGTACCCTTCGGAGTGGAGAGTGCCCGCAGTTCGAAAGCAATATTACCCGCGATGGTCCGCGACGCGAGAACCTTCAAGAGTTACTGGCCAGGGCGCCGCAGTCATGGAGGAGGAGACTCGCGCGTTCGGCGACCGTTTAAAGGGAACCTTCGCTGATGAGCGACGCATCGGCGCGCTCCTGCCGGAAGAGAGGCATCCTTGGGGCCTTCTCCCTCGCCAGAACACAGCTGTACTTGGCATTCGGGGGGCAAGGGGTGGGGGGCGATGTGCTTCCCTGTCCATTGGCATGAGTTGCCCTTGTATGTGCCGTCCTTCGGGAGTCCCTTTGCGCTCGCTGTCAAGACGCCCTATTCTCGCGGCCGCTGTCGTCCATCCCGGCCTGCCCGGTATTCAGCTGAGTCATGTCTCCGGCGCTATGCCTAATGGAGTAACGGCTTTGCGTAGGCCTCCCGTTGGCTACGGGCGGCGGGACGCGTTGGAGGGAGGACGCCCAAACGGACGTACCGCCGGAGCTCAACGCCGCATCGATCGATGGATTGCGTGCATGTGTTCATCTGGCCGCTCGCACCTGTGTGGGCACGGCGTCCCCTGCCCACTTTCTCGCTGTGCGAAATGGCATTCCCTCCGATAAACAGTGCGCTGAGGAGACTCGGATTGATTTTGACGGGGTAGCCGCGTTTCCGTTGTTATCGTTATTATTTATTAATAGGACACCACGACTTCATCACCAGCACCGCGCACTCGACCGCGGTGCCTCGGATGGCGGCGCAGGTGAACGGGTTCCTGCGCCAGGTGTTGACGACATCCGTAGGATAGGGTCGGGAGG
>NC_051392.1:292393-309813 GCF_015228065.2 Penaeus monodon | reverse complement strand
AAGCAAAATGGGGGTTGACGCGGCCCGCTGCAGCACCCTAGATATGGATTGTGAAAGGGGCCATTCTTTGTAAACGCCACTGCGCAGGACTATGCATGTCCCTCTCTTTTTAGCAGGTTTAGGTATTTTTCTGTTCTTTTTCGTCTTTCTCCGATGTACGAAGGCGGTGTAGCCTCCCACGGACCGCGGGTGTGCGTGCCTCTCCTCTGACGCTGGCGGAGCTCCTCCTAAATCCAGAACCGCAGGAGGTCCTCTCATGGCCGCATCCTGTACTGCAAGGCTGGCTTCTCCCTTCCCTCAAAGCGCCCTCCGCAGGCCCTCCAGCCCCGCTCTTGTGCTCCCTCCCCCCATCTCCCCTCCGACACCGAAGGTTCTAAGTCTAATGATTTTTTTTTATCATGGAGCGTGAACGCGACGTCTCTCTGAAAGGACGCGTAGGCGGGCGACGCCGGCGGCCTCCTCAGCCTGCCCTCCGACGCCCGCCGTTCCGTTGGCGTCCTTTTGACGTCGCCCTGGTCGCGTGAGGGTACGTGAGAAGGGGGAGTGCCGCTGTTGTTGTTATTGTTGTTGTTAAGGGATGGGGGTGAGGGTGCGCTCCGCGATCCGGGATGGGAAGTGAATCCTGGCGAGGAGCTGGAGAGGGAATCTTCCTCGGCCTCGCGCGCTCCTCGTTCTGCATCACCCCAATTGCATTCGTTATACCTGATTGTGTTTGGGTGCTCCCTCTCTCCGTCCTTCCTCTCTCCTCTCCTCCCCTCTCTCTTCTCTCTCTCTCCCTCCCTCCCTCCCCCTCTCTCTCCCTTCTCTCTCTCTCTCTCTCTCTCTCCTCTCTCTCTCCTCCCCTCTCTCTCTCTCTCTCGTCTCTCTCTCCTCCTCTCTGTCGTCTCTCTTTCTCCCCTTCTCTTTTGCTCCTCCTCTTCCTTTTCTCTTCTCTTCTTTCTTTTTTTCCTTCTTGCTCTTTCTCTTCTTCCTCTCTTTTTCTCTCTCTCTCTCTCTTTCTTCAAATCTCTCTCTCTCTCTCTCTCTCTCTCTCTCCCTCTCTCTCTCTCCTCTCTCTCTCTCTCTCTCTCTCCTCTCTCTTTCCCCTTTTCTCTCTCACTCTTTCCTTTCTCTTTCCTTCTCTCTCCTCTCTCTCTCTCTCTCTCTCTCTTCCTCTCTCTCTCTCTCTCTTCTCTCTCTCTCCTGCTCTTTTTCTCTCTCTCTTCTCCTCTCTCTCTCCCTCTTGCTCTCTCTCCTCTCTCTCTCTCTCTCTCTCTTCTTCTCTCTCTCTCTCTCTCTCTCTCCCCTCTCTGGGTCTCTCCATTTCTCTCTCTCTCCTCCCTCTCTCTCTCCTCTTGCTCTCTCCTCCTTCTCTCCTCTCTCTTTTCTCTCTCTCTTGCTCTCCCTCTCTCTCTCTTGCTCCTCTCTCTCCTCTCTCTCTCTTTTCTCTCTCTCTCTCTCTTCTCTCGTCTTCTCTCTCTCATCTCTCGTCCCCTCTGTCTCTCTCTCTCTCTCTCTCTCTCTCTCTCTCTCTCTCTCTCTCTCTCCCTTTTCCCTCTCCCTCTCCCTCTCCCTCTCCCTCCCCCTCCCTCCCTCCCTCCCTCCCTCCCCCCTTTCTCTCCCTGGCGTCTGACGTTGCGGTCATCCCTTAGCTTCATTGTGTTTGTGAATGGCGCGATTGGGCGCGCTTTCCTTCGGGGCGAGTGGGCGGCGTGAGAGTGTTGTAAGGCAGCGGGTGGGCGGGAGGAAAGGCTCAGGGCGATTGCGTGGGGCGGGGACCACGGATGGCAGCGGGACGGACGGCAGTGTGCCATCGTGTGCCAGATGCGCCTACACCTGTGTCGCACCTGAGCGCTGTTGTCAGTAGAACTCGAGCAGGTGTGCAAGGCACCTGTGTAAATTGCGGTCGAAAGTAAACAAAGCCACTTACAGCCGAGCACCAGAGCTTTTTAACGAGCGCGACAGACTTTTGCAAGTTCATGGGAGAGAGAGAGAGAGAGAGAGAGAGGGGGGGGGGGGGTTGCAGCACCAGATACCGCGTTGTCATGGACGCCCCCGCATCACTGCTCGTGACTTCTTGTTGCAGAGCCACTTGAGGACGGGCTCTCTTGCTCTTCGCTCCTCGCGAGCTCCCTTCCCCTCCTCTCCCCTTCCCTTCCCTTCCCTTCCCTTCCCTTCCCTTCCCTTCCCTTCCCTTCCCTTCCCTTCCCTCCTCTTTCTCGCTTATTCCTTCGTTCCCGGCCGTTCGTCGTCATTCAGCACGTTGATTTTTGACGAGGCACACGAGCTGTGAGCGAATGGGTAGCTGTGCTTGGTTGTGGATGAGGCAATATTTCGGGTTTGTGCATAGAAACTGCGGGTTCGTGCCCGGACGGAATTTCAGATGCGCCCAAACCATTCCTCTCTTCCTCCCCTTCCATCTAACCCAGCTCTCCCTCCACACCACTACTTCAACTAGGGTTGACCCAGCCAACACCCGCACACATCCACTATAGTATCGCGCCCAGTCGAGAGCACTGCCCGCTTCGGGAGCACGGCGACCAACGAGCCGGTGGCTTCCCGTGCAGGAGGATGGTCTCGTGGCTCCCCAGCCGGGCTTCCGCTTGTCCCTGTATGCAGTGCTAATGGAGATGAAACCCCACGCCTCCGTCGCCGCCCGTCGGCAGCTTGCGCTCTTCATCCCCGTGAGGGCATTGCGCTTCCAGAACCCGCTGGCGAGCCAGAGACTGAACTATGGCTCTCTCTGCACGCAGTCCGTGTGCACGACCCCGGGTGGCCGCGCGAAGGAGGGCGGCGGTTGGGACCTACTGTCTGACGGGGATCTAGCGGCACGGCTACCATCTGCGGGAATCCGTATCCCCGTCCACAATCGGGCTTCCTCGCAGCGCCAGAGAAGGCCGCTTCCGCCACGCACTTCCGCACTTTTCCCGCGCAACACACTTGCTCATTGCAAATCAAACTTGCTCGTTTCAGAGGCGTATGCGGGAGGCTCTGCGTACGCCTACGCCTGGGAGGAACACTGGTCGTGGTTTTTCGTGTTCAGGAAACCCACCTGACAACGACTTCTCGAACTAATTCTCTCCCGTCACACGGAACGGGACGGTTCCCTCGGGCGCCCGCACAGCCAGAGTGTTGCGGCCAGCGAATGGCGAAGTGGGCCTGAGTCTAGAGCGAGGGACCGTCACCGCTGCAGGTGGTGGAGGCGCCGCGATTCATTTGCAGCGTCAGTACTCTCCATGTGAGGCGCGATGGCACTGTACCCGCTACCATTTCCTCCTTGCCCCCCCCCCCCTCCCCGCCTCCCCTGTCGAGTTGGGCGCAAAGCTCCTCCGCTTCGGAGGAGGCCAGCTCGCCGCGACGCCCATCACGGGCAGCTTTCCGGAGGCGACTGTAGCTTCGCACACAAGGCTTTGCCACTGGACTCGATCCTGGGCCGTCTTCTTGCAGGCTTCCCTGCCACCCACCCGGGCCCCTGGCGGCGACGGCGGTGGCCGCGGCCCTTCGCCCACTCGCGATCTTTCTCTCATAGCAGTGTTGCCTCACTCATGCATACGGGAAATGCTCATGCTCTCTCTCTCTCTCTCTCTCTCTCTCTCTCTCTCTCTCTCTTCTCTCTCGTCTCTCTCCCCCCCTCCTCCTCTCTCTCTCTCTCTCTCTCTCTCTCTCTCTCCTCTGTATATAATATATATATATATATATATATATATATATATATATTGTATGTGTGGTGTGTATATATATATATATATATATATATATATATATATATATATATATATATATAATCATATTCACTCAATTCGTCCATATTGAGCTGTAGTTGCATGCACTTCAGATTCTTGTGCGTAGATGGGGGAAGCGACCCCCCTCCCCCGCCTACGCGCCCTAGCAAGTTCCTTCGGGTGCGACGCATCCTTTGCACTAACAATCCTTCGCTTCGTGACTCCGGAGCGCAGACAGAACAAAGAGGCGGCCACCCCTAACACGGCCTCAAGTGGGAGCGGAGAGCGGCCGAGCCTTCACTTCCCCGCCTCCGTTCGTGACGTCATCGCGTTGCCATGGCGACCCACCGCCAGGCCACAACGGCGAGCTGTCGCGGGGCCCGGCCCGGTCGATACTGCCCTCGTAGGAGGAGCAGCAGCAGGTCGCTTTGAGAAACATGGATTATTGATAATACCAACAACTTCACCCTCTCACAGCTATTAAATGACGGAGAGACGATAAGACTGGGAAAACAAGCTCAGCTAGTTTTTTTTTTTATTATTATTATTATTACTGCACGGGATCTTTTTCATTTATTTTTATGTCTTTAGTCTTACTCTTACATGATAACCATATTTCTTTCAGGTCGTTTGTGCAAGGTTCATGGGAGAACGTCTATAGTATGAAATTGCAAAATAAACTAAACAAAAATTAATACTTTATGAAGTCTTTGTTCGTTGTATTCTGCGATTCGTCTAGCTTGTAGAATACAAACCATGTGTAGGAATGCAAGAGAAGTTACAAAACGGAGACAGACTTCGCTTTCTTCCCCCGAAACAGAAACCAATGATGAACATAATTTGCTGATCTAACAGGATTTATTTTTCCGTTGCAGGGCACAGTATGATGGCATGGCTTGGGAGCGAGGGAAGGTAGCGGCGGCATGTCGTTGGTGGTTCACAAGTTGGTGCTCAGTCCTGATGGGGCAGCCGCCACCACGCAAACCCCCACACACCATGTCACCCTGGCTGCGTATGCTCACACTCGGTCAGTCAGGCGGCCGTCGGCTCTCCCTCCCCTGGCTGTAGGCAGCCTGGAGGCGAGGGGAGCTCTCTCTCTCTCTCTCTCTCTCTCTCTCTCTCTCTCTCTTTCTCTCTCTTTCTCTCTCTCTCTCTCTCTCTCTCTCTCTCTCTCTCTCTCTCTCTCTCTCTCTCTCTCTCTCTCTCTCTTCTCTCTCTCTCTCTCTCTCGTCTCTCTCTCTCTCTCTTGCATCTCTCTCCTCTCTCTCTTCTCTCTCTCTCTCTCTCTCTCTTGCCTTCTCTCTCTCTCTCTTGCCTCTCTCTCTCTCTCTTGCTCTCTCTCTCTCTCTCTTGCCTCTCTCTCTCTCTCCCTCTTGCCTCTCTCTCTCTCTCTCTCTCTCTCTGTCTCTGTCTCTTTTCTCTCTCTCTCTCTATCTCTCCCCCTCTCTCTTTCTTGCCTCTCTCTCTCTCTCTCCGCCTCTCTCTCTCTCTCTCGCCTCTCTCTCCTCTTCTCTCTCTCTCCCCTCTCTCCTCTCTCACTCTCTCTCCTTCTCATCTCTTCTCCTCTCTCTCTCTCTCTCTCTCTCTCTGTCCCTCTTCTCCTCTACCTGCCCACCTCTGTATCTTCATCTTTTCCCTATACTTAAAATTCTAATTGCAATAAAATTGCTTTAAATTCCTTTTTAAATTGTTCAAAACTTCATACTTATAGATATTAGTAGTGATTTAATGGAATGATATTGTTATACTAACTTCCTGCTTTTATCATACCCTAATTTAGTATTTCACCTTGAAACTCAATAAATGTAAAACCGGTAGCAAAGGAAAATTGCCAGAGAGATAGATAAGAAATTTTTATTTTTGAAATTTTAACACGGTGATAATGGTTGGCATGATTTCATAACTAGGAGAACATGGAGCATTAATGCAGATGGTACATAGTGGTGCTATAGCCAGCTTCATTTGCACCATGTTTTCACTGCAAGTTCATTGGCACACATATATTGAGGAGATATAGCTATGAGAATCTTACCTAAACATTAAAAAAAAGGAAAGAAAGGCAAGGATGGGTACATAATAAACCCATCCCTGGGCCTAGCAAGCTGCTTCAGAATGCTGTTTCCAGGGAATTGGGAAGTATCCTGACAACTTCTTTGGCAGAGAATATCCCTAGAGCATTAGTCATGAGTCCCTGCAGATCTCCTCCTGTGGCTTTTCTGTAACATCCTTTTCTTTCCCAACAGGTCAAATGTTGGAGATGCCATGGTCCGCTCTCCAGAAGGTCCTCCATGTGGCTCCATGAGTGCACATACCTCATCCTCACCTTACTCCTCCTCTTCATCATCATCATCCAAACACAGCTCCACCTACAACCTCCCTTTTGTTCTTCAAGACCACAACTATGGTGCCCCTCCCCCACCCACACCCCCACAGTCTCCCCCACCAGTACCCTGCTCCTCATCTTCATCCTCAGGCTCCTCCCCATACCAGCTCCCCCTACATCACCAGCCAGCTGTGCCCCATGCCAGTCTACAGGTGCCCTCCCAGCCTGGCTCCCAGAATCTCTTGCAACCCAAGACCCATTCCCACCCCCTCCACCACCACCCCTTGCACCACCCACAGGCAAGTGTGGCTGCCACCAGCCCCTCCCGGCCAGCCCACATGAGCCATGCAGGCCACGTACCCCCAGTTGTCTCGTCTGGCTCCTCCGTGCCCATCACTGGCCTGCTGACCTCGCATCCACTGAGCACAATGCCCCCACACCGGCAGCAGTTCATGCCCCATCCAAAGACCAGTATGTTCCCTTCACCCCACATCCCTCCTCCCCCGGTAGAGCTGCTTCAGTCCCCTACTACAGTGGCTGTGGCTGCTCCGCCCTCCAGCACGGGGGCTGAGACAGATGACGACTCCCGTCTGAGTGATCGCAGTTCCTCCGTAGGACCCTCTGGGGAGGAGACAGAGACTGCTCCAGAGGGGGAGGGGGACGAGCAGCCTGTAGATGACTCCATTACACGCTGTGTCTGTGATTTTGCCCATGATGATGGATACATGATCCAATGCGACAGATGCTTGTAAGTTTTTAAGCATATGTAGGTTAGGTTGGACATTGTGAATATGCAGTTCCATTGGTAGAGAACAGTACAGTTTTTAAAAGAGAGGGATCTATTGCATTATATGATTATTACTTCTGTAATAACGTCCATTAATAACTCTTTAATTTGCAGTGTTTGGCAGCATGTGGACTGCATGGAGATTGATCGTAAAAACATACCTGATGAGTACCTGTGTGAGGCCTGTGAGCCCAGAATGATAGACCGGTTTAAAGCTCGTGCTTTACAGATACGCAGAAGACAGGAGATCAAAGCTCATCTGGCCAGGTGAGAAATGGTGCTTGGCCTTTAAATGACATAGCCAATGAAGGTAGCTTTTAAACTTGGGAATAATCACAGACTTGCGTTTCATAGCCTTTTGTCTTGCAGGCTCTCTTCGTCAGACTCAGATGA
Organism: Penaeus monodon; assembly: GCF_015228065.2. Lineage (NCBI taxonomy): Eukaryota > Metazoa > Arthropoda > Malacostraca > Decapoda > Penaeidae > Penaeus > Penaeus monodon. Next base: position 302,609 of record NC_051392.1, on the reverse strand, counting down.
TAACATGCCCATGTGCAATAAAAGTCGTGCTTCACTTGGCAAAGTGCAGGAGAGAAAAGTGGTAAAGAAAAAGAAGGTGAAGCAGATAAAGGACATGAAGAATGGCCGGAAAGGTCCTCTCTCCTTGCTCAAGAAAAGCAGCTCAGTCTCCTGCAACAACAACATTGTTCCCGGTTCTGAGGAGAGAGACAGGAGAATGCTGGTCAAAACACGCAGAGTGAGTGACATGCTGAAGAAATGCTTCTGTGCAGTTTCCACCAGAAAAGATATTTGCATTGACAAGAAAAATTGAAGGGTTCATTATTTGGCTAAATGTTTTAGTAATACTTCTAATTTACATTTGGTACATGTGTGTGTAAATTCTCCCTTCTTTGTTCCTTATTGTTTTTTTTATTAAATATTACTGCTCTCCACTGAAAAGACTGAACCGAGTCTCACCCTTACAGCGGAAGAGCAGCAGCATGAGTGGCGGTGAAGGTGTGAGTGATGACTCGTGTGGGGGCCCAGTAGAGAGACTTCGGGCCTGGGTAGAGGGCTATGAGGTGGCTGTCACCAACCACTATTCTCCTGAACTGCGTGCACGAGTCCAAGCTGCACGCATCAATGGAGTGTCACCTGACCTGCGGGCGTCCACCCAGGGAGCTGTCCTGGGACACCGCTGCAAGGTGGTGGAGAATCCCAGTCCCTTGCTGGATGTGTTTGACAGTAAGGTAAGAAACTAATTACATTGCAACTGTTGACTGTTATAAATTCTTTATTGATGACAGTAGACAGAACTAATGTCTCTTTCTTATTTTAGATCCTGGTAGCTGCTACTAGACTCACTGTCAACACTGCTATCACGGAGTTTCAAGGGAAGTACCTGTTAGCATCCCAGTGGAATGCACAACAACCAGTGATGGGTCAGCAGTACCTGCCCTATGTCCTACAGTACCACATGCCAAAGGAGGGCCTAACTGTGTGCGTGGATGCCAGAACATATGGCAATGATGCCAGATTCACTCGCAGATCATGCAGACCAAATGCAGAGGTAAGTTGCAGAGTAGTTACAAAGGAAAGGTTGTTAACCCTATTAGTATCTAATTTGACTTTAGATGTGTAATTTTAAAGTGTAATCAGAAGGCTGGTAATTAACTCTGCTGATACCAGCTGCTTTTGAATATCCTTTGCACAGATTGCAATTTTGTCAAATTTACTGATCTGACACTGCAGCTTCAGGAGAAGTCAGAGCAGTTGGGTGTGAATCTAATTTGGTACCAGTATTTTTGCTTGCATTGGACCTCAGCTCTTTCTTAGTTGGCTCCACTTTCACACTGTTGAGTGAGCTGCCACATTACTGTGGTTGTGATTAGCAACTTCCCATATTTATTATGGCTCTTGTATGTTAAATAAAGACTCCCATTTCCATAGAATTGCAATGTTGTGTGTGTCTGTATTTCTATCTGTGTCTATGTTAGTTATAGTATTTGTTAAACTATTTCCATGAACTTTTTTTCTTATATGATTAAAATTCTAAAACTATTTGTAGTTTTAGCATTTTCAGTAACTTAATTTATTTACTTTCCTTATGAATCAGATTCGGCATGTGGTAGAAAGAGGGTCCCTACACCTGTACCTGGTAGCAACAAGAGACATTGAAGAGGCAGAGGAAGTTACTTTAGCCTTAGAAACGGCCAATTCCACTTTAGATCTTGTCTGCTGTCTGTCGGAGGAACATGATTGCAACGCTCCCCATTCCCAAAAGGTGGAGGCCTCATCACCAGTGCATAATCCTCCACATAAAAAGAATGGGCTTCTAAAGTAAGGCTCTTTATCTATTCTTGCACCCATTTTGTGTTGAAGATATATTTGTGTTCAGAATATACCCAAGATATTAGAATTTAAGCTTTTTAGCCTTTGTTTTGAGAATATTGCCATACTTTCTAGCAACAAGAAGACAATAAAGAAGCAACAGCTCCAGCTGCAACTGCGGCCAAATAAAAGAACCACATCCACCGAGAGCAGAAGCAGCGATAATCTGACCACTACCACTTGTCAGAGCACAACCCCCGTCACGCCTGTCAAGCAAAGGCGTGTGTCAGGCTGTGGCAAGTCACCTGCCAAGTCCCCGTGTGTGTCAGCCTCCAGTTCCCCTGAAGAGCTCGGTAAGGACGTTGTAGTGAGCGCACCCCCTACCTTGGCCGTGACACCTGAGACCCCCAAGGCCATGGACAAACAGCAGCAGCAGAAGATGACACGTGAGGAGAGGAAGATCGCTGCATACATGAAGGCTTTTGAGAGGATGGAGAAGGCTGCACAGAGGAGACAGGAGATGGAGAAGAAGAAGGAAGAGGATAAGAGCAGGGATCCCAAAGATAAGGAAAAGAAGCACTGTGATGGGGATGAGGAGGACTGGGAGAAGACCAGCAGTGCTGATGAGGGCAACAGAAATACACCTGCGACAGAGAGAAGCAGAAGAAAAGGGTAAGTGTTTGGGGCTTGCAAGGGAGGCCATGTTTATGATGGCTGTGATAGAATTTCCAGGGCTGAACCAGTTGTGGTTTGAATAGTGTCAACTTATTTCCTCTCCATTTAGATTGGATTTCCATTTTGTCTTTTACCTTCCCAACAGAAAAAAGGGGCGTGGGAAAGGCAGCCCCCAGAAGCGCAATCATCGCCTGGACACAACGGCTTCTGACTTGACTGGTGATGAGAGCAGTTGTGCCTCTGTGGGTCTCATGTCTCCCTTGGGGGGCTCTGTTGAGGGCATTGCTCTCAATTTCAACTCTCCTCCATCAGGAAATTCAAATGTCATGGGGTTCAGGTAAGCTCAAATTACTTTTCAACAATGATTATTATTATGAAGATGAAATTTCAGTTGATATATAGGTAAAAAATAAAGAAATAAAATCATAATTGTAATGGTTCCAGATTTCCCAAAACCAAGAAAGCACTTATGAATGAATGGCTAAATGAGACCGTAGACCCGGTGATGCCCGTGGGCAGCCCAAGCGGGGTAACAGAGGTGCATTCAACAGGCGTGCCCACGTGCTATATGCGGTCGCCAGCCACCCCACTCAGAAGGTCAACATCTGTGAACCAGGTGGTCTCAGGGACAGTCCTCAACTTGGACTTGCCAGGTGGCTCAGCTAAGAAACGGTGGCTTAGACAGGCCATCAGTGAGGAGACTGAATCACCCCAGCTCAATGGCCTGTGCCCCAGTCCCAACAGCAGACCAGGTAGGTGCATGGTAGCTGAATGTGTCTAGTATCCAGTTCATTCATTTCTTGTCATGTTTCCTTGATAGTATTTCATTAATGCTCTTCCTTCTCCTAAAGATAGTCCTTCCCAACAGATTCCCCAACTGGAGGAGATTACATAACACCCCTAAAAAAGCGCAGGCTGGCCAGAGAGTCCATGTCATCAGAGCAGTCGTCAACTCCCCCTTCAACACCTGTCCACTCCACCAGCATGGAGGAGGACAAGATGATGGAGGAGGTTGGTGGCCCTTTTTGCCTTGAAAATTTGGGATTGGATTTTTCTTCATGTTTTATTGATGATATACTTGCATTATTTAGAGAATTCTTGTTTTCAGTTTCCAACAGTTTTCTGTTTTACTCTAATGACAATAAGAGTTATGTGATTGAAAATAGAAATCTTGCACTTTGATCAATGCTGGTGCAAATGACTTATTAAGACCTGGCTCATTTCAGATGGAAGCTGAGTTAGCAGCTGGAGGTGTGGTCAAGATCAAGTGTGAGGAGGAGAGCATTGCAGAAGACCAGTCCTTGCTGGGGGAGGACCACACCGGGGATGCAGCAGATACCAAAGATAGCTTGGGTGTGGGAAAGAGAGAGGAGGAAGATGATGACAGGGAAGAGGAACTCATCATTGGGGAGGAAGAGAAGATCTCAAACTTGAAAGACAGAGGAAGGACTTTCACCTGCAGTACAGCTGATTTGAGATTTGAAAAGGAAAGTAGAAGAAACATTATAAAAGAGGCAGATTTTGATCTAACTGATAGTGCATTAAAGACAGACATTCCCTTGTGTTTGTCATCTCCGAAGATCTGCAAAGAGAGAGAAGAAAAGGAAGGTGTAGAAGAGGATGGTGAGCAGGAGGAGGAGGAGGAGGATGATAAGGAGGACCAAGAAGAGGAGGAGGAGGAAGAGGCAACATCCAGCAGAGAAGAAGAATGTGAAGTCAAGCGGAGAAAGAAGCAGGCTGGCTGGAGAAGAAAAAAGAGGCAGCAAGCCCTTTCCAAGAGGGAGAGAAAACAAGCGTTTAGCACAAAGAAGAAAAACACAAAGAGAGAGAGACATGAAGAAGAACTGAAAAGCAAAAAGGAAGATTCACTCGTAGTCAAAGAAGAGAGCACTCAGGAAACACCAGTTGGAAAGAGGGAAAGTGATGTGGGATGTGGTGGTATAAGTGAGGAAAGTATAGATGAAAGAACACCAAAGGAAGAGGGAGAAATAGATAGAATTACCGGTGAGAAAGTGGAGGAGAAGGTAGAAAGAAAAGGAGTGGATGTGAAGAGTGGAATAGGTGAAACAGATGGAAATCCTGAACCAGCTTTCAGAGGTGCACCAAAAGCAGGAGAGGTTGGCTCTGTGAAACTAGAGACTCAGGGGAAGATGATCAAGAGTGAGAGTGGGGGAGACACTGCTGAGTGTGCAAGCAGTTTTCAGAAAATAGTGAAAAATGAACTTGAAAGCGTAATTGCAACTGATTGTAGAATTATTGTGAAAAAAGAAAAAGAAGTCTCAGAAGAGATGAGTGATGAGGGGAGTGATGAGAGAACAGAGAATGTTGGGAACAAAGAGGAAAAAACTCCCACCCAGTGTTCCAAGCCAGAGAGAAAGCAAAGTTCAAAGAAACCTATTAGTGTGAAAATGGAAGCACCTTACGATGAACAGGTCGAGAAGGAGGCTGTGCAGGAAAAGCCAGAAATATTTGTAGGTGAGGTTGTAGGGAGAAGAGAGCAAACAGACAGTAGTAGTGAGAGGGAGGAGCAAGGAAAAGAGCCTGTGAGGGCAGATGTGCATCATTGCATGGTTGTGAAGGAAGGGAGTACAAAAACTAATGCTAAGGCAGAACAGGTGCTGTCAAGAGAAACGTGTATAAAGCAAGAAGTAGAGGTGAATGTACAGTTTAATGCTAGTGTTAAGATTGAAGAAAGGGACAACATTCCTCAAACCCAAAGTCAAGACAGTGAAGAAACAGAGGTGGTAGAGTGCATTCCCAAAACCGCTAAGGAATCATCTGCACCAGAGGAGGTGCTGCAACAAGAAAATTCCCTCAGTCTGGTGTGTAGTCCAAGCTCCTCAGTTTTGCAGGGGAGAAGACGGAGCACACAGTCAGATTCAGATGACGTGCCAATCGTCGAGAGAGCACAGACACCTGAAGACTTCCATCGCAAGGCCTCAGAACCTAAAGGTCCCAGAACACCCGAGGGGCCAGCACCCACGAGCCCTGAGGAATTGGCACTGATGCCCGAAAGTCCCAGAACACCTGAGTCATGCAGTACAGGACAAGGCCGGAGTCCAGAGAGGGAGGCAAGTCCTGAGCGAACTTCAAGAGCAAGGGTGCGAGGGCCTTGCACTCCTCCTTCAACTCCACCTCCACAACAAGATGACTCACTCGACGGGGAGTCAGAGCGTGAGAGAGAGCAACAGGATGACTGTGATAAGTCCACCAAATCAGCATTGCATGCCAAAGCAGCACCTGTGAAAAGAAAGGTGACTTTAGTGGCATAGAGTTTTGTAGTTTTTCTTATCTTATTTCTTTCTTTTTTCTTTTTATTCATTTTTTATTTTGTTCTTTTATGAGTAGATTGATTTATGTGAAAAAAAAAAAAAAAAAATTGTATAATTATTACATTTTGCAATAAGTGGAATGAGGGAGTTAGTAAATTTGAGAATTTCTGACCAATGTGAATTTATGGAAACATGATTTTGCTATACATAACTGTACACGGTTGTTAACATGGTTTTCATGTCCCCCTCCCCCGTACAGTTGTCTATTTTGGAATACCGTAAACGAAAGAGTGTCAGCAGTGAAAGCGAAACAAGGGGAGCAAACGGCCCACGCGACCAGTCTCCGCCTCCCCTTCCTCCTCCTCCTGGTGCCTCGGGAGCCCCTCTGGCAGACACGAGTGGCTCCTGCGCCCCCAGCCCGGTGACCCTCCCTTCAGCCAGCACCACACAGGAACTCCTAAGCTCCCCCTCAGCTGCATCGCCAGCCAAAGGCTCCTGTGCCAGTGCAGTAGATTCTTCACCTGATCTCAGTCTTTCTCCCATTCGACCCTTGTCCCTGTCATTACCGGCTGTACTTGATGACAAACTTACCAAAGATGAAGGGAAAAGAGGTGAGGTGCACTTCCTTTGGGTTTTTTCTTTGATTCATTCAGTATGATTGTTTTATAAGGAGTTTTTGTGATTATTATTCATGGAAATTCTCAAGAATGCACTCTTTCTAGAGTATTATTTTCATGGATTGTACACTAAGTTTTCTGAAAATAGTGCTGCATATTGCAGAAGTGGAGAGTACCACCCAACGTGGAGATGCTGCAGCTGAAGTCAGTAAAGACATCATTGGGAGTTCAAAGAACAACACAGGTATTGTGGCCACTTCCTTGCCAGGCATTACAACAAGCACAGCCACAGCTCCCACTGGCACTGCCTCACAGGATGTCAAGTGGAATGCTGCACCAACACTTCTGGAAAGACAAAGGGAAAATCTCACAGCCAGGCTGCGCAGGGAGTTCGGCTTGTGCATATCTGATGATGATGAAGACAAATCTGGTGAGTGCTGTAGTTGGCTCAGTGTACTAAAGTAAGAAGTGCTGTGCATATATATTTTATTTTCTTAAACTTTCAATGTTCAGCAAGTGTGTATATACAGTCTGACTGACTTAAAACTTAGAACATTGAAATACACATGCAGAGACAATATCCAGACACAAAAATGTTGTAAGACTCTATTTTTGTGTGAATGATTTAACCCTTTGCCGACGGGTAGCATTTACGCACATGCCATGGCATGGCGGGACCATCTGCTGGGGGCACGTGCGCACATGCCATAGTGTATGTATGGACATGCCATGAGTTTTTTTGTTACAATCATGGCAAAAGATTATTTTTCTGCCAGTGGAAGTGTGATTAAGTCGTTTTAAACACTCATTTTTACCATGGAAAAAAAAGAAAAAAAGAAAAAAAAAAGAAAAAAAAAAGACGATTTCAACTCCATGATGCCGCACACTGCTTATTTTATTTGGACTATAGACCAAATAATGATCAACTATGGAGTCTATATAAAAAAAATATCCTTCAGTCTCGATTTATTAGGAAGTATGGCAAGTAGAGACTTTAGAAAATAATGAAAACTGAAAATACAACATATCTTCGTAGTATTATGAAGAAACAGCATGGGATGCTGGTATTTGGCATGAGTGGTCGCATATGCTAGGGCAACGATATAAGCGCCCCGGCAGCGAGGCCTTGGCCTCTGTGAATACTACTGAATACTAATTGCTATGGATAGTTCAGTACTAATCAAACTTGTTTGATTAGTTGGTGTCCCCACCCCCCTTGCAACCCTTTGCATTTTAATATATTAAGTTTTTAGTGAAATACAATCATGTTATTGCTATTCTTGTAATTGAAATAGTTACTGTTTTTGTTTTAATTGGTGTCATTTTTATAATTAGTTATTGACTATTAATTATCATCATTATTATTCTTAACCCTTTCCCGACGGATAGTATTCATAGTGGCCCGGGCCCCGCTGCTGCGGGCTTATATCATCGCCCTAGCATGCGCAACCGCTCATGCCAAATACCAGCATCCCTTGCTGTTTTTTCGTAATACTAGGCACATTTGTTGTATTTTCAGTTATCATTATTTTCTAAAGTCTCTACTTGCCATATTTCCTGATAAATCAAGACTGAAGGATATTTTTGTTGTTATATAGACTCTATAGTTGATAATTTTTCGCTCTATAATCTGAATAAAATAAGCCGTGTGTGGCATCATGGAGTTGAAATTTTGTTGTTGTTGTTGTTGTTGCATGGTAAAAATGAGAAAGAGTTAAAAATTACTTAATCACATTTTCAGTGGCAGAAAAATAATATTTTGTCGTGATTGTAACAAAAAAAAACTCATGGCATATCCATACATACACCATGGCATGTACATACATGCCCCGGCAGATAGTCCCGCCATGCCATGGCATGTACGTACATGCCACCCGTCGGCAAAGGGTTAATAACTAGTATTCAGTTAGTAGTAGTAGTAATAGTAGTGGCAGTAGCAGTAGCAATACATATTTTTTTTCCATCCATGTGTTTTCCAGTCATGTGTCTGCAGAAGCACATGCATTCAGTGTATTTGTTTTGGTATTAAGTATTTTTGGTAAGATATACTTTGAGGAGAATATCTTATTAGGTTTCATCATCCCATTTTATTTCTGTCTATTAAAAAGAAATTATTGTGATTTCTCTGCTTATGTCATTTATGATTCTGAATACTAAGATAACATTGTGGATATTATGAAGGCAATTTTCTTGTTCATATCAAGTAGCTGCCCATTTGCTTAGCTTTAGAGTCAGCACCCAGAGAGTGCATCTTCCCCTAGGAGAGAGAGAGAGAGAGTGTGCGTGCGTGCGTGTGCGTGTGCGGTGTGTGTGTGTGAGAGAGAGAGAGAGAATCTCTCTCTCTCTCTCTCTCTCTCTCTCTCTCTCTCTCTCTCTCTCTCTCTCTCTCTCTCTCTTCTCTCTCTCTTCCTCCTCCCTCTCTCTCTCTCTTTCCTCCCCTCCTCTCTCCCTCCCCTCCCTCTCTCCCTCCTTCCCTTTCCTTCCCACCCTTTCTCCCTCTCTTCCTCTCTCCTTTCTCTCCTCCTCCCCCCTCCCTCTCTCTCTCCTCCTCTCCTCATCTCTTCTCTTCCTCTCTCTCTCTCTCTCTTTCTCTTTTCTCTCTCTGTGTATGTTTGTATGTGCCTGTGTGTGTGTTGTCCTCTCTCTCCTCTCTCTCTCTCTCTCTCTCCTCTCTCCTCCTCTTCTCTCTCTCTCTCTCTCTCTCTCTCTTCTCTCTCTCTCTCTCTCGTCTCTCCTCCTCTTCTCTCCTCTCTCTCTCCTCTCTCTCTCTCTCTCTAGGTATGTATCCTCTGTGTGTGTGTGTGTGTGTGTGTGTTGTGTGTTGTGTGTGTGTGTGTGTTGTGTGTGTGTGTGTGTGTGTGTGTGTGTGTGTGTGTGTGTGTGTCTCTCTCTCTCTCTCCTCTCTCTCCCCCGTCTCTCTCTCTCTCTCTCTCTCTCTCTCTCTCCTCTCTCTATATATATATATATATATATATATATATATATATATATATATATATATATATATGTATATATATGTATCTGTTTATATGTATCTATCTATGTATGGGTGTGGGTGGGTGCTTGCTGGCCATATTCATGGAAGTTCCAGTTGACAGCCTGCCATCACTTGGTCTGGGAAATTCCCTGGCCATCATCCACCCAAATTGCTTTGCCTTCCTAGTGATAAGTTCATGCAGTTATTTTTTCTGAATTTGCCTTGATGTGTGTCCATAGTGTAAGTTGCCTTGATGTGGGATTTTTCGATTTCATTTATTTACATTTAATTCTTTTACTAACTGATGGTATCCTTGGGCTCAGGGCTGCGGTTGGGCTGTGTGAGTGTTGTCGGGCGTCCATCTCCTCCCTTGCTTCCCCCTCCCGGTACCTTGATCTCATCACCCCTTTCGCCGCGGGGCAGAAAGCCTTCAGGGCACCAGGCTGGGACAGGTAGTTCTTACAAAATGCTTTATTTTTTGTTTATTTATTTTTATTATTTTTTTTTAAGTAGTATAAGTAGTAGTAATATTGTTTTACATGTTTTAAACCTTTTCCAAGTGTTATATGTCTGGTGTGTGTTTTGTAATCTTATTTTTGTTTGCACACTGGGTATGGGAAAAAGGTTAAAACAAGAATATAGATATTCATTACAGTAGATGCATATTTCAAAACATTTACATAAATTTTGCTTCAAGAACTTTAAGTGAAATGGATGATGAACTAATGATACCAATAAATGTACCATTAGCCATGCTTATGGCAAATTCTTTATTTTTAAAATTATTTTACTCACTGGAACTGTCAAATAAATTGTTGTGAATATTTTTTTATTTAGTTAGAATGTTGATTTTGTCCTGAATCACAATTTAAACAAAGTTTGGT
>NC_051392.1:284333-292293 GCF_015228065.2 Penaeus monodon | reverse complement strand
ATAAAATTCTGGTGGAGCCACCTCATGTGTAAATGAAATAAGATAAAATCTTAATGACATGTATATGCATGCATTCCCAATGTCAATAGGTTAAGTCTGAGCTTATTAATTTGAAAAGGAATAATGTGTAATGAACCTTTAATGATTTGAATTTTTGCATGGGAGTTTCCAATGTTTATTGCCAGCATTAGGTAGAAAAAATAGATTATTATTCATATATATATATATTTATATTTATATATATATATATATAAAATAGTTACTCATCATTCCTAGTACCTGACTTGTGATCGGTTTTCCTTTTTCACATTTCCATGTCTGCAGCATAAGGTTTCTAACATGAAGTTTGATCTTCTTGCAGAGGGTGAGGAGCGTGACCGAAGCCACCGGCGCCACAAGGAGAAGAACCTTCCTCCCCCACCACCACCTCCAACAGCACCGCCAAAGAATTCCATCTTTCAAGGCAGAGAGGTCACTGTCCAAAAAGTAACATGCACTGCCAAGGGAGTTGTGACGGCCAGCCCCAGCCCAGGATCAAACCCCAGTGGTAGCATAACAACGAGCAGTCCTAGCAGCAGCACTGGCCCCCTTGCAACACACACTGGGACACCAGGCAGATTGGCAGGCTTGCCCACTCATCCCCCAGGCCCCCCACCTAGCTACCCAGGATCAGGGGTTACCCCCCCAATGCCTGTACCACCACCAGCAGTCAGCTCGATTCCTTCTTCTCCCAGTGGCCCTTCCCTGACTGCATTACCTGGACCCCAAGCTTCGCAGGTTGGCTTAACTCCTTCCCCCATACCAGCTCTCCCCACCCTGTCATTGCCCCTGCCAAACACTATTGTAAATCCAGTTGCAATGGACATGTCCTCCAGAACTTCCCCCATCACACAACCTGTAGGCCACACGGCCTCCCAGCGGCCCCACCTCAGCTCCCATTCTGCACCAGGACCCACAGGGCCACATCCACCTGCGCAGAACACCAGCTATCCTGCAAGGCCATATTCCAGAGGACAGTTTTCAAGTAATGCCAGTGGGCCTCTGCCAGTGTATCCCCCCAGCAGGGTAGTACCACCTCAACACAGCCCCCTGGTGACCCCCCCTCCTCTTCCTCCCCCACTGCCTCCTCCCCCTCCTCAAGGGTCACACGGACTTCCAGCCTCAGCACACCCCCAGGGTCCCCCTCCTGCCCCAGGCCTCAGCTACAATGGAGGCAACTACAACGGACTTGACTGCTCTGCCCCTGGCTCTAGAGGGTCGTGATGGCGGGCCAGCCAGCCCTCTGCAGCCCTATCAGCCAGCTGCAGGAGGGCGTTGCTCCTCTCCAGACCCGTGTGATGTCTTCACTAGCCATTTCTTATAGGCTCGGCTCTCTGTGTGGAAATTTTTCTTGAGTCCTTGTGCAAATTTATATATTTCTTGGTTAAGCCCAGATGAGTGTTCTCTGTCATCTGCATAATAAGTTTTGAGTGGTCTGTTGCATTGGAAACTCCACTTCTGCATCTCGTCACAAAGCACTCTTCGTGTGGCCTGACCACAAATAATTATGTATATTGTTGGAAAGCTTTATATGTCTTAGAGTATTTTATTGCATACCATCCATGCCCTTCCATTCCTTTCTTTTCCAATATTTTAAGTTTAGTATATTCCCTTCCCTATCTATTTGTTTTTGGAAAGTACAAAATAATAATAGGTTCTTTCTCCTTGATAAAATGAAGGGCTCCTTGAAACTTTGAATACAAAGGCCCAAAAACTGCCAGAAAAAATTGTGTTCTGTGTTGTGCTCGTGTGAGTGTGAGACAACCCCATCCCTCTTAGTTTGCGTGAAGTTCACTCAAGGACCAGATGAATTAATCTTTGATAAAAGATAAACAAAAATATTTGTACTTACTGCTGATCTTTATAAAAGAATCGGTTTATCATTATGGATTTCTGTCCCAAGTGGAAAAAAGCTTTCCAGCACACTTCCTCAGGGCAAATTTTTATGAGGATAATATTTTAAATCACACGGGCTGTTAATTCATGTAAAAACATATTGTAATCACAGTCTTTAAAGTGTCACACAAGGACTCTGCTTTTACTTCAGTTTATCTACAGTACTCAACTTCAGTATCAGCCATTGTACATTTATCACAAGCTACAGTCTCACTGCAGTGCAGACTAAACCAAGGCTACGCTTCAATTGTGTAATGATGGGCAGTTCTGCTTTATAGTTCTCTGCCACAGCGTGTTATCCAAGCCACAAAAAGTCAGAATGTAAGCCTCCCTCTGGACTCGCTACGAACAGTCCATCGTAGAAGTTCCTCAGCAAGAGCAGTTATTACATTTATCTCATTAATAAAAAATCATAACATGCACACATACACATACACACATGGATAGACCTATGTATGCACGCACATATACACATACATGCATGGACATGTATACATACATGCACGCACACATACACATACAAGCACGCACACACAAAAACACATCCACACTCGATATACACATTCTCACACTGCATAAACACACACACACGCTCACACTGCACACACATGCTCACACTGCACACACATGCTCACACTGCACACACATGCTCACACTGCACACACACGCTCACACTGCACACACACGCTCACACTGCACACACACGCTCACACTGCACACACACGCTCACACTGCACACACACGCTCACACTGCACACACACGCTCACACTGCATACGCAAACGCTGCACACACACACACACACACACACGTGTGCGCACCTTGTCTCTCACTGTTACTTAAAGCTTCTTCCCTCTCTTTCTCTCCCCTCTTCCTCTCTCTCCCCTAATTTCATTCTTTCATTCCCCTCTCATTGTACTCCTCATTCCACCCTACCCCCTTACACTTACATAGGTTTTGAATAACACAAACCTGTTAACATACTATATGTACATATACATATACAAATAGCACATTTCTATACACATAGATGTATATATTTTTTTCTTTTTCTTTTCATCCCTTCTCAACCACATTTAGGTTCAACTTTTTTGTATACCTTACCAAGGTATCTGAAACAAGATTACTTTTAAACCAAGAGAATGTAGTTTTGAGTCTACATTCTCAGTTGAACTTTGAAGTAATGAAAGAATCTCCAAAAATGTTTGTGGCTTTGATATATCCCTTTGCTCTCCCATTCACACTAGCACTTCTTGTATTTATGTTATGTACATATATTGTTGGGACAAATAATATTTTTATTTTCAGTTCTTGCTTTTGTGTATTATGGGATATTCATGTTTCCTAATATGAAATTTTTTAGTGATATCTTTTACAAGAAATGTCCAATAGATGTTGTGAAAAAGTGATGGAAGCTCTATTTGAAATCATTATTCTTATTGTGGATATATATCTTTTTATTTTATTTTTTCATTGCCAATGATAGTGTGTTGTAGAGTTGATGTTTATGATACACCAGTAGACTAAGCATAAAGTATACAAGGTGTTCAGCATGGGAGTGAACCAAGCCCTGTACAGACTTGTTGCGTTCATTTTTCCTTTTGGATAGTTGGTAGTGGCGCATTTTGGAGCTCTCTTACCATGCATGGTAGATGTGTAGCTACTGGTAGGCGTTAATACCAAGACTCAGTACCTGGCTCAACAATTCTCTGAACAGGGACTCGGGGCAACCCCGGTGGACAGAAAAGAAAGGCTCACTTAAATTTAAGACCCCATGTTGCAAATCCTGACAGTTGTACATTGATACAACAGTATTTTTGTGTACATATGCCTATGTCTTGTTGTACAAAGAATGGTAGCATTAAATGATTTGGATATGAATAAATCTTACCATGTCTCACTTTTTTTCTTAATATGTCCTAGTGTTTGCAGTGGTCAGAAAGCAAATAAATGTGCTAGACATCAAAGGTCATATAGCACTACAGGAAGTTATTGTAGTGAAAAGGATAAAGAAGGGAGAGTTGACCAAGTTAATGATTAAATGTGCTACACGTCAAAAGTTTTTTAACACTTTTAGGTAGTATGGCATTGAAAAGGGTAAAGAGTGTGAGAAAATGGTGTAGGCCAGGGATCAGTAAAAGGGGCAAGTGTGTTGCAACTAAGAGTTGGAAATGGGAATTTTATCATTATATTAAAAAAATTATGATTTTTTTTTTTCTAAAGCATTGAACTTTGCTCCTTTATCTACTACCCCACTGACTAACTTTTCCAGTTCCCTGGCCTCCCCCCTCCCCCAACCCTTGCCCATTAGGGGTACTTAGGAGATGAAGCCTGAGGCTCAATGTTGGGGAGCTCCCCTGCCTTGGACCTCAGCCCATGACTCTTCTACCTTCCTTTTCCCTATCTTCCCCACCCCTTCCCCTGTCCAGTTCCTAAGCCGAGTTGGAAGGATGAAAGGCTTAGTCATGAACAGCCTTAGGGAGCCATGGGCACGGTATTCCCTTGGTTAATTGTCTAGCCCTTACCCTTTATGGGGACCCTGAGTGGTGGACCTTTTATCTTCCTTATGTATTTTAGGCTTAGCATAGCTAGTAATGAAGATTTTACACCCTTATTAGGGGCATTGTGGCTTGCCTCAATGCCCCTAATAAGAGTGCAAAATCATGGCTCTGAACACTGCTTTTACACCCCTCTCGTTGATACAAACTGTCAACTTGACCCATCCCAAATCATCTACCCGGGTCATAACTTGGCTTTCCCTCATTCCAACTCTTCAACCCTATTGTCCTCAGCCCCACAGCACTATCTCATTCCACACCACTCTCTCCTCCACCCGTCCTCGCCCTGCTACAATTCCCACTTCTTCAAACTTTTTGAGTACCCTATTTACCCCAACCAAATAAGACAGTTTTTTTGTAATTCCCCCAACAGGCCCTTACTCCAAAAATACCTTTCTCTTTCTACAGTGCCTCCAAAAACAAGTAGGCAGGGTTTCTGTCTGCAGTCGTCCTGACAGCTCTCATCTTGTCACAGTTACATCCAAGTCTCATGCTCATGCACTATCTACCCTGGTTGACCTCACCGGCAAACCCATCCCTGCCCACTCCTCCCTTAATACATGTATGGGAACTGTTGCTGGCTAATTGCCCTATCTACGACAAAGGTTGGTCAGGCTGTGAAGACAACCTACTTGCCTGCCTCGCTGACTACGATGCAGTATCTGTACAGTGCTACACTCTTCCCCCCAGAGGCTGCTGTAAGTCCTACATCAATATTGCCAATATTACCTTTTGTAGACCTGACCACTCCTATAAGGTCTATATAGGAGAATCTTGGCCTGTCAGACCATATCAACCCCCCACCCCATCAATGTCAGAAATCCTGGCATTTTGGCCACCCTGCAAACTACTTCCCGCTACTCCTCAATTTTCCATTATCCATAACTCCCCATGTCTCTTCCTATTTCTTGACGTATTTACTGCACCAGACAATTCAGACTTTACACCCAATCTTCTCCATATATACATCCTTTACTCCTCAGATGCCTATCTTCTCTTCACCTCCTCATAATAAATCCTTTGTTTCCCACACCTTCCCACTCAAATTCCCTCCAGAAACCCCTGAGGACATTAGAAACTTCCTAACTTCCTCAAGAGAAAGTTCCTCTCTCTCATCCATCGGATTCTGTCATGCTCAAAGCACAGCTGACCCTCTTGGACATTTAGATGTTATATAACATCTGCCTTTGCGTATCATAACTCAGTACTAGCTGTTTTCTTTGACCTGACAAAGGCATGACACTACATTGTGATACCACATTCAGAGCCAGCTAAATCATCTCATGGCATACAAGGGAACATGGATGTATTTATTAAAACTTTCCTTTCTAACTACCTTCTGATTCAAATTTTCTTTAACTTCATCTTTTCCTCAATATGAAAGTGTCCCACCAAGAAGTGTACCTAGTACAGCATTATTCCTTCTAGCCATAAATAGCTTAACCCTTTCCCAACGGTTAGTATTAATAGTGGCCCGGGCCTCACTGCTGTGGGCTTGTATCGTCGCCCTAGCATGCGCGACCACTCATGCCAAATACCAGCATCCCATGCCATTTTTTCGTAATACTACGAGGATATGTTGTATTTTCAGTTTTCATTATTTTCTAAAGTCTCTACTTGCCATACTTCCTGATAAGTCGAGACTGAAGGGTATTTTTGTTATATAGACTCCATAGTTAATCATCATTCAGTCTATAGCCTGAATAAAATAAGCAGTGTGCGGCATCATGCAGTTGAAATTGTCTTTTTTTTTTTTTTTCCCCATAGTAAAAATGTGTTAAAAACGACTTAAACACACTTTCAGTGGCAGAAAAATATTTTGCCGTGATTGAACAAAAAGAAAAACTCATGGCATGTCCATACATACACCATGGCATGTATATACATACCCCCAGCAGATAGTCCCGCCATGCCATGGCATGTGCGCACATGTCACCCGTCGGCAAAGGGTTAATTTCAGTATTGCCACCAGGTATCCCATCCTCCTTGAATGTAGATGATTTTATCGTCTATACATCGGACCCTTATGTACCTACTCACCATCAACAAATCCAGTCTGCAGTATGTTTAATCTCTTCCTGGAGCACTGACCATGGCTTCTGATTTTCCACCTCCAAATCCTTCTCCATCCTTTTTCTCAACATCCACTCTCTTTATATGATTCCCCTCTCTCAGGCAAATTCCTCATTTTTGACTCCAAACTTCCTTGACATGACCACATCCTCTACATCAAAGAGAAAACTCTTGACTATGGCTGTCGTATCTATTCCTCTGCTTCCACCCTCATCTTACTCACCTTGATAATATCCACCTCTCTGATTTAGTTCAGCCCTAGGCGCCTGCTGCTCCTCTCCGGCTAAGAGCCTATACATTGAATCAGTCCTCGACACCATGCCCTTCTCTCTCTCTGGAGCTTTGCATGTTTTTATCGATTTTCTCTCTAAACTAAATGTGCCTGAATTCCTTATCTTTACTTTCACCTCCTCTCCACATCTACCCACTCCTTTCTCTGTCCTCACCTCCAACCCCTATCTTTTTCTACCCATAAATACCCACCTTGGCTTATACTTTCCCCTTGTAAATGTTACCAAGGTTTTAATAATAATTTAATAATCATAACATCAATAACAATAACAACAGTATCAATATCAATTGTATTAAAAAGAAAAACACACACTGCCTTACACAATCACACATGTACCAATTGTGGTGGCTCCCATAATGTATTTTATAGGAGCTGCCCTACCTGTGAGTCTGAGGTAGCAGTCCTCAGTTTTAACCTTAAGCCAGGCAGGAAGCCTGCTGAGAGGTTTTTCTCTTGTTCCCTACTCTAGTGCTGTCCTTCCCTCTGCCCCCTCCCCTTCTCCCCAAGATGTTTCTACATCTCCCCCAGTATCTTTTCCTTCTACTCCTTACACTTCCACTCCCTCTAAAAACATGCCTATCCCTCATCCACCCTCTCAATCTACCATCCTCTCTACACTCAAAATTCCTCCCAACATCCTTTCCTCCCACTTCCTTCAAACACACTCCATCTACATCAACCCCCCTTCCACTTCCACCTGGATGCACACCTGATTCCATTTTGTCACAACAGTGCCCTTCCCCGGACCCTCCCTCTCTGACAATCCTCCTGATACGTCCCCCTGATCCCTTGTCCCATTTCCCAATTTTTACCTTCCTACTTCTACAACACCCATTTAACCTTGTTATTCAATCGTTGTTTTGCAATAATTATTCTACATTGAAATATTCCCTGCTTCTTTTCTCACAAACCTTAATTTTCACCATCATTAATTAAAGAATTGATGAAATAATTTTTATTTTATGAATAAGAAAATGGGATTAAATTTAGACCAAGAATTGACTTCCAAATTGATAATTCATGAAATAATGAAAGGTGAAAAAAAAATTTGCAACCTTAGTGCAACCACAACTTATTCATGGTTAACCCTTTAGATCAACACC
>NC_051392.1:277874-284233 GCF_015228065.2 Penaeus monodon | reverse complement strand
AATTAGAAATTTTAATTTTGGGTTTTCTTACCCTTTGACCAAAGCCATGCCCCCACAAAAAAACTTGTTTGGATAAAAAACATTTTTCAAAAAGAGGCCACCCAAAAGGCCCTAAACCCTCTCATGGCATAAAAGGGAACGGGATGATTTTTTAAAAATTTTTCCCTTTTCTAACTACCTTCTATTAAAATTTTTTTTAATTTATTTTTTTCCTCATATGAAAGTGTCCACCCCAAGAAGTGTACCTGTACAGCATTACCCTTTACCATAAATAGTTAACCTTTCCCAACGGTTATTTTAATAGTGCCCGGGCCTCACTGCTTGGGCTTGTATCGTCGCCCACATCCCGGACCATCATCCCAAAATACCAGCATCCCATCCTTTTCCTTTCTTCGTATACTACGAGGATATGTTGTATTTTCAGTTTTCATTATTTTCTAAAGTCTCACTTGCCATACTTCCTATAAGTCGAGATGAAGGGTATTTTTGTTATATAGACCCCATAGTTATCATCATTCGGGTTATACCTGAATAAAATAAGCGGGGTTGGGCATCATGCAGTTGAAATCGTTTTTTTTTTTTTTTTTTTTCCCCCATAAAAAAATGTTTTTAAAAACGACTTAAACCCACTTTCATGGCAGAAAAATTTTTTGCCTTTTTGAAAAAAAAGAAAAACTCATGGAAATTCCCATACATACCCCATGGCAGTATATACATACCCCCACAGAAGCCCCCGCCTTTGCCATGGATGTGCGCCATTCCCCCGTGGAAAAGGGGTTTAAATTTTTTCAGTATTGCCACCGGGTTTCCCACCTCCTTGGTAGATGATTTTTTTCGTCTATAATCGGCCCCTTTTATGTACCTCCCCCCCATCAACAATCCGTCTGCATATGTTTAATCCTTCCGGGAGCCTGACCATGGCTTCTGTTTTCCCCCCCAAAATCCTCTCCATCCTTTTTCTCACTCCACCCTTTATATTTTCCCCCTCTCTCAGGCAAATTCCTCATTTTTTGACCCCCAAATTTCCTGAATGCCACATCCTCTACATCAAGAGAAAACTCTTGTAGGGCTGTCGTATCTTTCCTCTGCTTCCCCCCTCATTTACTCACCTTGAAAAATCCACCTCTCTGATTTAGTTCAGCCCTAGGCGCCTGCTGCTCCTCTCCGGCTAAGGGGCCTATACATTAATCATCCTCGACACCATCCCCCCCCCCTTCTCTCGGGAGCTTTGTATTTTTTTTATCGATTTTCTCTCTAAACTAATTGCCTGAATTCCTTTATCTTTACTTTCACCCCTCCCCACATCCCCCACTCCTTTCTCTGTCCTCACCCCCAACCCCTATCTTTTTCTACCTAAATACCCCCTTGGCTTTATACTTTTCCCCCTTTAAATGTTCCAAGGTTTTAATAAAAATTTTTTTAAACATAACATCAAAAACAATAACAAAAAGTATCAAATTCAATTGTATTAAAAAAAAAAACACACACTGCCCCAACAATACACCCTGTAAACCCAATTTGTGGGTCCATAATGTATTTTATAGGAGCTCCCCACCTGTGAGTCTGAGGAGCATCCTCATTTTTTAACCCTTTAAGCCGGCAGGAAGCCTGCTGAGAGGTTTTTTTTTTGTTCCCTATCTAGTGCTGTCCTTCCCTCTGCCCCCTCCCCTTCTCCCCAAGAGTTTCTACATCTCCCCCAGTATCTTTTCCTTCTACTCCTTACACTTCCACTCCCCAAAAAAAATCCTATCCCCATCCCCCTCTCAACCTCCCATCCTTTTCTACACCCGAAATTCCTCCCAAAAACCCCTTTTCCCCCCACTTCCTTCAAAAACACTCCATCTACATCAACCCCCCCTTCCACTTCCACCTGGATGCACACCTGATTCCATTTTGTACAACATGCCCCTTCCCCCGGGCCCCCCTCTCTGACAATCCTCCTGATAGTCCCCTGATCCCTTGTCCCCCTTTCCCAAATTTTTACCTTCCTACTTCTACAACCCCATTTAACCCTTTTTATTCAACGTTTTTTTGCAAAAAATTATTTACATTGAAATATTCCCCGCTTTCTTTCTCACAAACCTTCTTTTCACCCTCATTATTAAAGAATTTATGAAAAAAAATTTTTATTTTATGAATAAGAAAAAGGGATTTAATTTAGACCAAGAATTTACTTCCAAATTGAAATTTGAAATGAAAGGTTAAAAAAGTGTGCAAAGGAAAAAAAAAATATTCATGGCTTAACCCTTTTTAAATGCAACACTCAGCCCCCAATCCCTTGCTATATTATCTGGGGGGCTTAGAAGACAAGGGTGGGGCTCAATGTAGATCCACACCCTTGGACCTTGCTCTCACCAACTCATTTTGCGTGTTTTTTTTCTTCCCCCCATTTCCTTTTCCCACTTTTCTTTATACCCTTCTTATGTCCACTTATCCTAATTGTTAACTCATTTTTACTCTTTTTACCACAATACTTTATCATAATGCTGTGTCCCTTTGTGCCCCTTCCACACCTGTTTTGGCAATTAACCTTTCGGGAAAAAATCCAAAAAACAATGGCTTCACCCCAACCCTCCCCTATCCGATATTTTGAATACGCTGCAAAAAATTTTTCAGTAATAAATGATCCTTATATTTATAAAAAATATATATAAATTTTATAAAAAAAATATGAAAAATATTATATTATATATTATATATATTAATATATATTATAAAATATTATTATATATATACATATATATGTTATATATAATATACAATATAATATATAATATATGTATATATATATATATATAATTAAATATTATATTTTAATTTTTAATATATATTATATTATTTTTTTTCATTTTTTATATATATATTTATATAAATTTTATATAAATATATTAAGGTATCATTTATCTACTGAAAATTTTCTGCAGCGTATTCAAAATATCGTGATAGGGTGAGGCTTGGAGGTGAAGCCATTGTTTGTGGATTTCCAGAATGGTTAATTGCCAAAACAGGTGTGGAAGACATCAAAGGTCACACAGCATTATGATAAAGTATTGTGGTAAAAAGAGTAAAAATGAGTTAACAATTAGGATAAGTGGACATAAGAAGGGTATAAAGAAAAGTGGGAAAAGGAAATGGGGGGAAGAAAAAAAACACGCAAAATGAGTTGGTGAGAGCCAAGGTCCAAGGCTGTGGTGATCTACATTGAGCCCCAGCCTCTGTCTTCTAAGCCCTCCATGATAATAGTGAGCAAGGGATTGGGGGCATTGAGTGTTGCATCTTAAAAGGGTTAAGCCATGAATATTATTTTGTTCCTTTGCACACATTTTTCAACCTTTCATTTCATGAATTATCAATTTGGAAGTCAATTCTTGGTCTAAATTAAATCCCATTTTCTTATTCATAAAATAAAAATTATTTCATAAATTCTTTAATTAATGATGGTGAAAATGAAGGTTTGTGAGAAAAAGAAAGCAGGGAATATTTCAATGTAGGAATATTTATTGAAAAAAAAACGATTGAATAACAAGTTTAAATGGGTGTTGTAGAAGTAGAAGTATAAAAATTGGAAATGGACAAGGGATCAGGGGGAACGTATCAAGGAGGATTGTCAGAGAGGGGGGTCCGGGGAAGGGCACTTGGTTGTGACCAAATGGAATCAGGTGTGCATCAGGTGGAAGTGGAAAGGGGGTTTGATGTAGATGGGTGTGTTTGAAGGAAGTGGGAGGAAAAGGATTTGGGAGGGGAATTTCGGTGTAGAGAGGATGGGAGGTTGAGAGGGGGATGGGGATAGGATTTTTTTAGAGGGAGGGGAAAGTGAAAGGAGTAGAAGGAAAAGATACTGGGGGAGATGTAGAAAAATCTTGGGGAGAAGGGGAGGGGGCAGAGGGAAGGACGCATAGAGTAGGGAAAAAGAGAAAAACCTCTCAGCGGTTTCCCCTGCCGGCAAAGGGTTAAAAATGAGGATGTCCTCAGACTCACAGGTAGGGAGTCCTATAAAAATACATTAGGGGACCCACAAATTGGTAAGTGTGATTGTGTAGGCAGTGTGTGTTTTTTTTTTTAATACAATTGAATTTGATACTGTGTTATTGTTATGATGTTATGATTTTTAAATTATTTTTAAAAAAACCTTGGAAATTTAAAGGGGGAAAGTATAAAGCCAAGGGGGTATTTGGGGGTAGAAAAAGATAGGGGTTGGAGGTGAGGACAGAGAAAGGAGTGGGTGATTGGGAGGAGGGGTGAAAGTAAAGAAAAGGGAATTCGGGCAATTAGTTTTAAGAGAAATTTCGTTTTTAAAAAACTACAAAGCTCCAGAGAAAAGGGGGGGCATTTTGTCGAGGGTGATTAATGTATAGGCTCTTACCCGGAAGGAGCAGCAGGGCCTAGGGCTGAACTAAATCAGAGAGGGGGAAAATTTATCAAGGTGAGTAAGATGAGGGGGGAAGCAGAGGAAAGATACGACAGCCATGGGCAAGAGTTTTCTCTTGATGTAGAGGATGTGGCATTCAGGAAAGTTTGGAGTAAAAAAATGAGGAATTTGCCGAGAGGGGGGAAAATATAAAGAGGTGGAGTGAAAAAAAGGATGGAAAAGGTTTTGGAGGGGAAACAGAAGCCAGGGTAGGCTCCAGGAAGAGTTTAAAAAACATATCGGACGGATTTTGATGGGAGAGGTACAAAAAGGGTCCGATGATAGACGAAAAAAATCATCTACAAAAGGAGGGGGATCCCTGGGGCAATACTAAAAAATTAACCCTTTGCCGAGGGGGGAATGGCGCACATCCATGGCATGGCGGGGACATCTGTGGGGGTATGATATACATGCCAGGGTTATGTAGGGAATTTGCCATGAGTTTTTTCTTTTGTTCAAACGGCAAAATATTTTTCTGCCTGAAAGTGGTTTAAGTGTTTTTAAACACTTTTTTATATGGGGAAAAAAAAAAAAAAAAAAAAAAAAAGATTTCAAAAAGCATGATGCCCAACTGTTATTTTATTTAGGTATAGACTGAATGATGATTAAACTATGGGGTCTATATAACAAAAATACCCTTCAGTCTCGACTTATAGGAAGTATGGCAAGTAGGACTTTAGAAAATAATGAAAACTGAAAATACAACATATCCCGAGTATTTCGAAGGAAAAAAAAATGGCATGGGATGCTGGTATTTTGGGATGATGGTCGCGATGCTGGGGGGACGTACAAGCCCCCAAGCAGTGAGGGCCCCGGGCCCCTATTAAAATAACCG
Source organism: Penaeus monodon (assembly GCF_015228065.2). Taxonomy (NCBI): domain Eukaryota; kingdom Metazoa; phylum Arthropoda; class Malacostraca; order Decapoda; family Penaeidae; genus Penaeus; species Penaeus monodon. The sequence continues at coordinate 278,990 of NC_051392.1, read as the reverse complement.
TTTTGGGAAAGGGTTAAGCTATTTATGGTGAAAGGGGAATAAGCTGTACTAGGTACACTTCTTGGGGTGGGGCACTTTTATTGAGGGAAAAAAATGAAATTAAAAAAAATTTTAATAGAAGGTAGTTAGAAAGGAAAGTTTTTAAAAAATACATCCGGTTTTTTGTATGCCATGAGATGATTTAGCTGGCTCTGATTGGTATCACAAGAGTGTCATGCCTTTTCAGGGCAAAAAAAAAAAGTAGTACTGATTATGAAGCAAAGGCAGAGATATAAATCTAAATGTCCCAAGAGGGTCAGCTGTGCTTTGAGCATGACAGAAACCGTGGTGAGAGAGAGGAACTTTTTCTTGAGGAAGTTAGGAAGTTTTAAGTCTCGGGGTTTTGGGGGGAAATTTTAGTGGGAAGGTGTGGGAAAAAAAGGATTATTATGGGGGTGAAGAGAAGATAGGACTGAGGGGTAAAAAGGGTGATATATGGAGAAGATTTGGGTGTAAAGTCTGAATTGTTGGGCAGTAAATACGTCAAGAAATAGGGAAAAGACATGGGGAGTTATGGATAATGGAAAAAATTTAGGGAGTAAAAGGGGAAGTATTTTTTCAGGGTGGCAAAATGCCCGGATTTCGACATTGAGGGGTGGGGGGTTGATATGGTCTGAAAAGGCCCAAAATTTTCCTATATAGACCTTAAGGAGTGGTCAGGGCTACAAAAAAGGGAAATTGGGAATATTGATTTGGACTTACAGCAGCCTCTGGGGGGGGAAAAGTGTGCACTGACAGATACTGCACGAGTCAGGGGCAGGCAAGTAGGTTTTCTTAAGCCTGACCAACCCCTTTTTGGTAGATAGGGGGAATTTGCCAGCAACATTCCAATAATGTATTAAGGGGGAGTGGGCAGGAATGGGTTTGCCGGGAGGTCAACCAGGGGGAGATAGTGATGAGCTGAGACTTGGATGTAATGTGACAAGTGAGAGCTTCAGGACGACTGCAGACGAAACCCTGCCTACTTGTTTTTTTAGGCATGTAGAAAGAGAAAGGATTTTGGAGTAAGGGCCGTTGGGGGAATTAAAAAAAACTGTCTTATTTTGGGTTGGGGGGGGTTTAAAAAAATTTAAGGGG
>NC_051392.1:272616-277774 GCF_015228065.2 Penaeus monodon | reverse complement strand
AAAAGACTGATCATCACAAAATAATCAGAAGGATTTTCTTGCTAACATAAATCACAACCCTGCTGGAATCTGCAGAGGTGAAGAATACCTAGCTGTTTTTAAGATCAAGCTAAAGAGACATTTATTCTGACACAGCAATGACTATTACTGTCTGACAAATCATCAGCAAAGTCCTGCTACAAAAATAAACATATACCTTGTTTTAAGTGTAAAATGCTGCTTATATTAATACCCCTGGCATCTTAAGTCCCAACCATTCTTGATATCTTCTTTATACTTTATATCACTCTTTATGGAAGCCTACCAGCTATAGGAAGAATTTGATTGGAACAGCATAGGTTTGACACGTAGCACTCCCTGATATCTACCACATATAGTAGGTGAATTATATAAAAATACCCTATGGCGAACTAGCTGATATATGTAAAAATCAAAAAGCCTCATATTCAATGATTGTATAAGATTATTTGATCACTTTAATCTGGCCTGTTCACAATTCAGTGAAAATTGCAACCTCTTAGTGTTAACTTCCAAAATAAAATGCAAATGCAGCTTGATAATCATATAGTTCAAAATACAACAACTGCAACTTATATTTCTTAAAAGAAAAAAAGAAAAAAAATCCACGACAAGTGGAATCTTATAACATTAAAATCCAAATCTGAACATGATGCCGAATTAAAAATCAAGATGTAGTCAACAACACAAAAGTAGTGTCCAGAACCAGAAACTTTAGTTGGAATATAAATTCACGATGAATGCATATGATGGCAGAAATACACGATCCAGCACCACAAAGACAGAAGAGGAACTTGACAGCATGAAAAAAACAGAAGAGAAAGAAGAAATCTGAGAAAAAGAAATAAAAGAAAAGCCACAATAAAGTCCATTGAAGCCAGAAAAAAAGTGGAAAAGATAAACAGAAAGACTGGAAAAAAGGCTTGTTCCTCTTCACCCTCATCAACACTAGGACAAAGTATCTTTTCTAGGACAGATTATTTGTTACCTGCGAGAGCTTTTCTACCAATGAACCATTCACAAGTGCACTTATAGATCCCTGGACTGCTCCCTAAAATAATCTAATATGCATTTTTTTTTTTTTTTTTTTTTTTTTATTATTATTATATTTTTTTAATGGAGAAGCCTCAACTTTTATCATGAAAATCTTAATATGTAACTTTTCTTGTCATGCTTAATTCTAAGAGTTTCCCTAATATGCACCAAATGTTGTTCATAATATTATATACATATAAAAAAATATGTACATCACAAAAGTCACAGAGAGAATTGCTTCTCCAACATTTCATATCAGAGAGTAAAGCATCTCCTTTTGCACATCAAGAAAATGGCCTATGTGGTAAAATCATAGGCCTAGAATGAGCGAGAAAAGATATCTCACCAGATCTCCAGTCCCAAAAGTCTGCCTTTTTTTGCTATGTGTACTTCCTTTCCTCACTTCCATACATAAAAAACAATTGTCACACAATAAATCTGGTGAATAGACAGTCTGAAAATAATAAATTTCATACTGTAGGTTACAGAAGAAATCACTAACAGGCCAGAAATTAAATGTACTTCAACCAATAAAATGACAGCACCAAAAGATCATTAAAACATGTATCAATGTTATATCACACTTGGTCACTGAGAATATACTAAAACAAAACAAGAGCTAAAACTCCAATTCAAATGTAAAAATATTATTCATTCTCTCCTTAATACTAAAGAACTCCATCCACTTGTTTTATGAAGAGCACAACAGAATAGGAGGGAAACAAAAGAAACTGTAAAAAGGGTGTAAATAATCACTAATTTCAAACACGCCAAAAATAATTAGTCCCACACGGCATTCTTATCTGTCACGGCTCACAAATGCCCACAAGCAGAATCCATGGCAACTAGGGCACTATGCCATTTGTCATCTTTTGCTGGGATGGCACTTGGCCTCCCAGGACCTCTGGCCTCACTGGGTGGGGCTATGCACTTGCACGTAGTTGGCCGGGAAGAGCCCATACTGCCCATTGCACCAGCCTCGCCACCAACCCTCGTCAATCTGCAGAGGAGTGCCCAAATGAGTGCAAGAAGGGAAAGGCTTCATTCTTCACACTCATAGCGAACATACAAGACATCTAGCAATGAAATAAACAATAAATTTGTACCTTCACCTTCTACTCACCATTTCAATATTGGTTATGATGTCATCAGGATCAAATGATATTTCGTCAGTGTCCGCTGAAAGGAAAATCAACATAATATAAACTTCATATGTATATGCAATTTAGGGCCTCCAATTTCAGGCAAGAACAAACAGCACCTCATCACAGACTCTTGGCAACTCCTAGATATATATACATACATATACATACATATACATATGTTATATATGTTATGTTTGTATCTGATATATATATATATATACATAATTATATATATTACGATAAATATTAACAATATATATATATACATAAATAATAATCTAATATAATGATAATAAATTACATATAAATACATTTATAATATATAAGTATATATATAATATAGATATATTATTACATATACAAGACAATACTTACATATAAATCATACATATATTATATATTATAATATAATTATATATATATATATATATATATATATAGATATAATATATTATGTCATGTGTATTATATATAATATTATCTATACTATATATATAACTATTCTATATGTATGCATTATTTGTAGTATGTGCCTGTCCATGTATGTATGTAGTAGTATAAGTATGTATCTCATGTATAGTATGTATGGTAACTCTAGAGTATGTATGATGTACTGATGTATGTATAATTATATATGTATATATGTATTATGTATATTGTATATATGTGTAATAATATATATATATTATATATTATATATATATATATATATAATATATATATATATATGTATATATACATATACATTTATATATAAATATTAATATATATATGTATATATTTATATAAAAAATATATATGTAAATATATATTTATTGTGTATATATATAATATATACTATATTATATATATATATTTATATTTATATTATATATATATATATTTATATTTATATATATATATTTAATTTATATATAAAATTTTATATTTATATATATATATATATATATATATATTTATATATTTATATATATATATATATATATATATATATATATTATATACATATGTATATTATATATATGTATATATACACACATATATATTAAATATATATTATACATTATATATATGTATATTTATATTTATATATTATATATATATGTATGTGTATATGTATGTGTGTATATGTATGTGTGTATATGTGTGTGTGTGTGTGTGTGTGTGTGTGTGTGTGTGTGTGTGTGTGTGTGTGTGTGCGTGCACGTGTGCATGTGCGTGTCTTTCTCTCTGTGTGTATATATTCCCTTAGTTTTACAACTTATATTTTTTGTGCTACTAACCCCCTATGATCCAGATAACGTGACCATCAAAAGAAAAAAATTGGACTGAGAGGCAGGTGACATGAACATGACATCTTTTCCTGCTTCCCATGACCAGCAGCACAGGTTGTATTACAGAAAATTTGAACATTAAAAAAAAAGTTACATATTGTTATTATTCTTGCACAAAAGTTATGGACTACCTAGTGAGATGATATGGAATCTGTGCAAGGAAAACAGTCTATTACCATCTGGATAAAGCAAATCTAGTGACAAATATAGACACTGGAAAATGGTAAAAGAGCAGAAAGAGAAAATAATATTGCAAAGGGGAGGCATGGAGTGGCCACTTAAGTAAGCTTAAAACCCATGTTTTGGGCCACATCCAGGCGGTAAAGCATCAGGATCCAAGGGTTAATATTGCTGATTATTAACATCACTATGATTATTAGAAAGTTATGAAACTACTAGTGGCTCTATAAAATAAATTAAAAACAGTTACAAACATCAAAGAAAATCATAAACAGGCAACATAGATAGGATTAGTGATTGACCCCTATGTGACTAGTGAAGCCATCTATGTGTAAACATGATTAATAAACTAAACTCATCAGTGGGCATGGTACACTTACATGCCATTCACATCAGCATTGGGTTAATCACAATATCATATATAAATGCAAGAACCAAAAAGAACAAGTAGAATTTCATAGCTAGTCAGTGAACTAGAGGCTGCCAGAGGTTTATCCGGAGCTTTCACTAACTTTACAAGGAACTAACCTGCCTGGTAGTCGTACAGTGCAAATGCAGTGATACCCATTCCCTCATCCTGTGGTTCCGGGGCATCTGCGACCTCTGTTGCTGGGATCTACACATGGATACACGGTAACAGAAAAATGAGATTGAGTAAGGCAAAGGAACTGCTTTTAATTTCTATGCCTGCTACACTGGTTCAGAGCTGACCTCAGAATTCCCCAAAACAAAAACATGAACAGCACTTCATATATTACATCTATGAGGTTAAAATGATTATCAGTGCTACTGCTAGGTTGAACTCGCGACATTCTTTCCAAAACAAACAAATCAGCACCATTCTTCCAATACAGTATTGATGAACATGCAGCTACTCAGGGTGCTAAAAACAATTACAAATACAATAAAACAAAGATCAACCAACAACAAAAAGTACAAAATATACAAAAGCTTGTCAATTTGCATGCAGGTAAAAGATAGTGTTATGAATCATGAGAGAGGACCTGACATAGCTGGCTGGTCTTATACAGCAGGAATCAAGTCACTTCCACACTATGAGCTGTTTGAGATCAAATGTCAAATGAGTGCATCCCAGGATTGATATGCATGAGAGAAAAAGTCAAGGTTTAAGCCCATATTTTTTCCTCCACGTTTTCATAAATGGGGATATCATTAGAAAGCAAAGACGATAATGATAAAAAAGCTAGCATCAAACTGGTAAATGCAGTGAAAGTTGACCCATAAACAGATTTCTTCCATGACCAAAAAGCTATGAAAGTTACTCATGTATTGGACAGTGGAAAACAAGGCAGGAATCCATGTGGACAAAGGGAGGAGGAAGTGTGACAGGATTCAGGATTCATCAAGACAAAGGTAACCCATACAGGATACATCATAACATTGGCATGCATTCCCCTAGAAGTAGATAGAAGGACATGGTAATCA
>NC_051392.1:237794-262794 GCF_015228065.2 Penaeus monodon | reverse complement strand
ATTTTTTATCATTATCATTATCATTATTATTATTATCCCCACTACTATTATTATTCGTATTATCATCATTATTTCTATCATCATTATCATTCTCTTATCATTACTATTAATGTTACTAACAATAACATAAAAAAAATTCTTTCTACATAAAATTGGAGTTGGGTAAACAGGTGACAGCAGTGCACCTCGGAACTGACTCCCTGGTGACTTAACACCTGTGCAGTTATCTAGGGTAAAGCCATCTAGGGCAAACAAAACTTACAAAATCAAACCCTAGTGGACAGGGATTGTATATATCCCCGAGCATCAAAGGGTTAATAAGTGTTTTTAGTACACGACTACCTCATCATGGATAACTAAACAAGAAGAATTATAATATATTTCCACTAGTGTGATAACATCATTAAATGCAAAATAAAGTCCAGATTTCTATCACAGCAAATTTCTTAAAGCATGAACATTTGTTACCATAAAAAAATGAAGGCTGTAAAACATTTCTTCATTTAAGGTAAAGTACTAAGTAAAATTTCAATCCAATAATGCATTCATACATTTCTTTACATTCTAACAACAATAACAGTGCAATTCTTCATTTTTAAAGAGAAAAATAAGTTTTTCCCCTAAGTACACCAGGAATATGGAAACAATGTTCAAGAGAAATTCTTAATTAAGCCACATTAAAGTTCTTGTCAATTCCCAGCCAACAAAATCTAGTTCAAAATGCCTGTTATTAGTCTTTAAAAAGGCATCCACATTCAGCCTTGCACTACCCTCATTCTGTATATACAACTCAAGCAAATCAAAAGATGGGCGAAAAAGCCCCAAATTTGCCTGGGAAAAAGTTAAAATTCCAAAACTGTCCCTTAACCCATGCCACCAAAGGGTACCTTGACGCCAGTCTTCTGTTTTAATTTTTTTTTTCTTGTGGGAGAGGGGGCCCCAAGTTATTATTCCCAAGGAGTCAATTTAACTAGGTCTATCTCCCTGTTCAAACCTTTTTTTTTTTTCGATTTTTTATATATTTGTGCCTGTGTGGGGGGCGTGCGTGTGCGTGTGCGTGTGCGTGTGCGTGTGCGTTGGGGTGCGTGGGTGCTGTGTTTTGTGTGTGTGGTTTTGGGTGTAAAATTTTATAATATAATTTTATAATATATTATAATATATAAATAATATATATATAATTATATATATTATATTAATATTATAAATAAAATATATAAAATATATAATATATATATAATATTTTAATAAATTATATAATATATTTTATATATAATATATATACATAATAATATAAATATATATATATTAAATTTTATATATATATAATAATGAAAAAAAATAATAATATTTATCATAATATATATTTTAATAATAATATATATTATAATTTTTTACATAATATAAAATAATATAATATATATTAATATATTTTAAAAATAAAAATATAGAAAATATATAATTATATTTTACATTATATTTTTATATATTTTATATATTTTATATATATATATAAATATATAATATATAAACATTTTATATATTTTATATTTTATAATTTTATATATAATATAAATTTTTATTATTATGTAAAATTTTTATAAAATATATAATTATAATTAAAATTAAAAATAATATCCCAAAATATATATATATAATAAATATATAGAAAATATATATAAAAAATATAATATAATATATATTTTTATAATTTTTATAATATATTTTATATTTTTATAATATATATAAAATTTATATATATATATATTTATATATATGTTATTTTATATATATATAATATATATATTATTATGTAAAATTTTTTATATATTATAAAAAAATATAAAATAAAATTTTAAATATAATATAAAAATATAAATTAAAATAATATATAAAAATAATTTTATAATATAATATATATAAAAATATTATAAATTTTAATATATAATATATATATAATATATTTTTACATATATATTTTATATATATATATATATATTTATATATATATTTTTATATATATTGTATTCATATTTTTATATGGGTATAATTTTATTTTAATTTATTATATAAAATTAATTTTTGTTAAATTTAAAAATTTCTATTTTATATTTATATCTATATATATATATAAAAAGTTTTTATATATATAGATTATTTATTATATATATTTATATATAAAATATATTATATATATAAAAATATATATAAAATTTTTCAAAATTATAATATATATATATTATTCTATTTTATCTTATTTATAAAATTTTTATATAATATAATATATTTTATTAATTATATTATAATATAATTTTTTTTTATTAAAATATTTTTTATATATTATATATTCTTAAAATAGTATATGTAAATATTATATATTATAATATTATATAATAATATTTTATATTTTTTTATATATCTATAATAATAATATAATTTTAAAATATATTATATAATATATATAAATATATATAAATATATTCTTAAAATATTCTTTATATTTATTTTATATATTAAAAATATATAAAAATATCTATATTTATTTATAAAAATATATTATAATTATATTATATATATATATATATTTAAAATATATATATATATTTTAAACTTATATACTTTTTTTTTTTTTATTTTATAATAAACCTATATAAACTATTTGAAATATATCTCTAAACCTTTTTATATATATTTAAAATTCTCTAATTTCTATAATATCTCTATTAATCCCCTATAAAATTTTATAATATTATAATATATATATTTATATCTATAATTTTCTTTTATTTATTTTTTTTTTTGTTAAAAATTTTAAAATTATTTTATATCTAAAAACTTTCATAATTTTATATAAAACACAATATATATAATTTTATTAATTAAAATTTAAAAATATTATATATCTAATATTTAAATAAAATTTTAAAATTATATATTTTAAGTATATAATTATATATTAAAATAAAATCCATAAAAATATATATAATTTTAAAAAATAAAATTCTTTGATACTAAAAAGGGGTATATATAAAATATTAAAAATTAAAAATATTATATAAAATATATAAAAAACATAAAATATATTAAAATTTTATATTTAGTTTTTAATAATTTTTATATAATATATATATATAATATATACAATTTTAAAATTATATTATATATATATATTATTTAAAAATTATTACAAAACTATAATTTAAATTTTATATATAATTTTTAAAATATAATATATTAATAAATATATATAATTTTTATATATTATAATTATTAAATAATATTTTATATATATATAAAATTTTAAAATAAAAAATTATATAGTAAATATATATATATATTATAAAATATATAATAGTATAAAAATTTTATAGAAAATTTTATTTAAAATTTTCTAAAATATTTATTATTAAAATTATAGAATTTTAATTATAATTTATATTATATATATTATATTATATATATATATATATAAAAAATATATATAAAATATATTATCAATATATTATTAAAATATTTAAAATATAGATAAAATTTCTCTTTTTTTATACTTCTATATAAAAAAAATTTCTATTTTTAATTATATATATATAGTATATTAGATAATAAAATAAATATATTTTATTTTATATATATTAATATATAATATATCTATATATTTTATTTTTATACAATTATATATATATATTAAAAATATATAGGGTATATTAAAATATTTTAAATATTATATTTTATAATATTATTTATAATATAATATATATATAATAATATATTTTATGAAAATTTTTTCTATTAGTTATATTATTTTATATAAAAAAAAAATATTATAAATATCTTTTATTTATATATATTTAATAATATATATATAAAAATATATATATTTTAAAATATAGGGATATATATATATTTATTTTATTATATTATCATATATATATATATTTTTATATTTAAAATTTTATATATAATATATATATAAAATTTTTATATATATATATATTTTTTCTATTATAATATTTTATATAATTTTATTTTTTATATATATATTTTATATATATATTAAAATTTTATTATATTATATTTTAATATATTATATAAAATCTATAAAATTATTAATATATATATAATAATATATATTTTATATATATAATATATATAAAAATTATAAAATATATTAAAATTATTAATATATTCCTATATATTCTATAATTTTAAAATTTATCCCTTTTTATCTATTTACAATAAAATTACGTATTTATAATTTATATATATTATATTATATTATATAATTTTATAAAATTAAATTAAATATATATATTATATAAAATATATCTATAGATATATATATATATATATATATATATATATAATTATATATATTATATATATATATATATATATTTATATATATATTATATATATTAATTTTATGTATATAATAAATATGTTTATCTATTTGATATATAATTATATATGTTAGAAAAAATATTTTCATTATAAATTAAGGAAGGGGATATATATGAACATAGTTGACTGATTACCTTGTGCTGAGCACATCATTGAAGTGAATTAGTGAATTATAATGTTCCAAGAGAGGCAATGTTAATCCAATTCAAATAATCTAACTTCCCTTTAGAACAGCTTTTCATAAACTGATAAAGCTTAAAAATAATACAAATAATATTAATTATATAAATATTATCAAACATGTTATATCAAAGTAAAAAAAAGCTTAATAAAAAAATAATTATAATATAAATTATTATCAAACAAATCAATAATATAAAAATATATAAAATAGTCTAAATATATCAATAAATTAAATAATAAATTAATATAATCTGCAAACAGAATAATATAATATATATTCTATTAAATAAATTAAGACATATACAGAATAAATAGATAAAATAAATAGCTATTTAAGTTGCAGAAATTACATTTTACTATAAAGGTTAAATCTAATCACATATAAAAACATTTAATTAATAAAAAGCAAAATTTTTATTATTATTATAATAATAAATATATATATATATATATATATATATATATATATATACTTTTATTTATTTTTGTTGTATTGTTAATAATAGTACTGATACTAATAGTGTTAGAAAAAAATATTTTTCATAAAAATTCAAGGAGAGGGGAAATGACATAGGTTGACTGATTGACCCTCTGGTGGCTGAGCACCATCCATGTCTGAAGGCAATTCAGTGGACATTATATGTTCCCAGGGGCAATGGGTTAATCCAATTCCAACACCATTAACTTTCCCTTTAGAACAGCCCTTTTCCATCAACCTGTACGAGGCTAAAAGTCCATCACAGAATGGCAATCATTAACTTACTATATATGCCAAAACTACTTGTCTGTACTCAAAAAGAACAAAAATGCTTAATAAAAGAAAACAGTAAATATAGAGCATTACTTATCAAACAATCCCCAAACTAGAAAGAATGTAGGAAAGCTCAGAGAAGTTCACATCAAAATTAAAGAATAATTATAATCTTGCAAAACAGGAATAATATAAATGATTATTCTCATTAGAAATAAAGATCTACAGACAATCACTTGCACCAAGGAATAAACACTAGCACAGAACATCAAATCAGCTATTCTACGAGTGTGCAGAGAATTACATTTTCTAGTGGAACAGGGTTCAAATCTAAATCCACATCAAGCAAACCCATTTTTGAACAATGATTAAAAAAAAAAAAAAAAGCAAATGATGAAACAAAAAAAATCTACTTAGAGTTTACATCCAAACATCTCTTCATAGTTCCTAACAATACAGTACAGTACATATATGCATATTATAAAGGTAAAGATGACCCCAGTACATATCTACTACGGGCTGATGATGATTTTATCATCTGAAAAGCTATTCACCTTGATCATTAACCTGTATATTGGTAAATTAGTTTAAGGACATCTCTTCAATTTAACAACTGGTAAAATCTTTGTGCTTTTTTTTAAGAGTCCAGTTTCATCTGAAAACATAAGGGACTATAATTGATCTGTATAATTCATTTGAATGAACTTCACTAAAAGATATTAGTAATACTAATGTAACATAATCCATTCATCAGAGAGCTTTAGTCTGCAAAAGGATATCATTCCAATCTAAAACCTGAAGTTCTTTAAACCACCTGCATTCAAAACCCGATACAACAATAGTGTTTCAGGAGTATCTGTGTATTAGCTGAATGCATGACATCCAGTGTTCTAAAGTCAATTCTGTGAGAGAATTCAGCTGAAGGCAACATAAGGGTAAACAGTTGGCCATATAGGTATCTGGTAGTTGAAGAAGCCAACAGCATGGTAGCGAGCAAATGCAGGATGGCATCAGATTGGGCAAATTACCCTGTCATGTGGAACATGCAAGGTCATGACAATGACTATTGAGATCAGCACCTAACAAACTATGTCACAGAACCCTAAAATCTTTGAACTGCCAACCATTTGACAAAGTAATGTGATCCTAACTTTTAGAAGACAATGTTCCGACAAGTTAATTCTAGTTTTTAAAAAATACACTCAATGGAGTGCCACATCTGGTTTCTCTCCTAAACATTAGGCTGAGTACTAAGCTTCAGAGCTTGATAAAGTCTATCTGCTTCCACTGTAGGAGTGGGCCAATTAGGCTTCTTGAAATGGGACACAATGTCTCCATCAGGTCAGATGTAATTCACAGGCAAAACAATCCATTGATCAGTTCAAGTTACACAGTCAATCAAGAAAATTCACAGATATAACCTGATATCAGGAAACCTGCTAAGAAGTAACTCAGTGTGAATTTTCATGTCCATGAATGTGATAATGTTAATTTATCAGTTCATTGTATGATTTCTTTAGCAGCTAACATGCTTACTTATAGCAACATCTGCATTAAAGATCAGAAGTGAAAATCCAACAAACTGCTGGTAATTCCATTATTTAAACATTAAACTGTTTATAGAAATACACACTAATTCAAACATTAAAAAAAAATTCTGAGATGTAAAAGTTCTTAATAACATGATATCAATATTCTTTATAATCTTTGAAATGGAAAAGATTTTTAAAAGATAAATACAGAGAATGTGTATAATGAAGTAATAGTAAACATGCTAAAATATACAAGAGATTATGATTTAAAAAGTTGTATCATGAAAAAAAAAAAAAAAAAAAAAAAAAAAGTGAAAACTTGCACAAAAAAAAAATATGTATATATATATTATCCAAGACATGCTCTATCCATCATCAAAAACAAATAAGATATAACAAGCTTTAATCTTATGAGAGACTTTCTCTTTTTCCCTACTGGCACTAGACTTTTCCTTGGAGACTGCACTATCTGCTAAGTAAAAATATGTGCACCTGAATGTTATTTTCATAAACACTGCTTACTTATCAGGCTTCTTTCCTTGAGTTTTTCACTCCAATATTCAATTGAATGAGACGTCAAAGTCTACCCAAAATTGAATAGCACGCTTTCATCCAAGCATGTACTGCACTTCAGTTCATACAAGTATCATTATTACTTTCTAAAAGTTACCACAAAAACTGCAAACTCTCTTGGAAGATAAGCTCAACACAATAATGAAGCATCTTTACAAAAGAAGAATGGACACATGGCATGGCAAAGGGTGTGTGGTGGATGGCTCACTCTGGTTCACAAATGCACAATTTAGTAGCGGAAAAGTGGGTAACTTGAAGCACCTTGGGCTGGCACAATAGGGTCAACCAGGGAAACAATCTAGGCCAGTGCAGGAAGGACAAAAAGTGGAATAAAAAAATAAAAAAATAGATAAATAAATAAATAAACACAAAAGAATAGTAATAAAAAATGAAGTGGAAATTTCTCTCACTTCTGCATTCTCAAACTATTCTTTCATCATTCACAACATTTTTGTCCACAACTGTCTATAAAAATGAGAAATATAAATATGTGGACTTTTAACCAAATGTTGCACTCTTTGTGAGAGAGGCTGCAACTTTGTGCAATGTCCATGAACTTGCATGAGGAGGGCAGGCAGGATTGAGACGCACAGCCTCCGACCAAGTTCACTTACCTGTTCTCTTGACGATGCTGCCTCCTGCTCCAACTGTCTCCTCCGCTCCTCCTCCTCTGCTTGCTGCCTCTTTAGTGCTGCTTCCCTGGTGCATGTCAGAGGAAATCACACATCAGTCTGTCACTAATTCTAAGCCCACATTGTGTTCAAGGAGAAGTTCCACACAATCAGAGTAGGAAGAGAACCAAGGATTTTTAAAGCAATGCAATAATTTCAAAAACAGATAATTCACCATGAATGTATATTTCTGAAGTAGGAACTTATTTTAACCCGTTTCAGACAGGTTATCGCGTCATAACAAACCGCTTGGTCAACAGGGTATGCCTGTCCACACAGCGATGCACCAGAGCATTCGGCTTGATGTGGCGGACCCCACGCCCCATGTCTGGCCATTGCCAGAAATCACTAGAGTTTATTATGCTCAGGGATTTCTCTTACCCGGCAGTGAGGGGTTAAGTATATATTGTAATGATGCCCCACAGTTATTTTGCATATACTAACATTACCAGTGCTGTAACAAAATTTCAATCTTTTTAACACACCTCTTTTCCAGCTCTGCAATTCTTGCCATCTCCTGCTGTTCTTGTTGCTGAAGTCTCAACTGCTCCTCCTCCTCCTGTTTCTTCATTGCTGCTTCCAACTGCTTCTGCTTGACCTGCTCTCTCAAGTACTCTTCATCTGCATGCTTCTTACGTAGCCGCTCCTCCTCCTCCTGCTGTTCCTGCACTAGCCTCATCTTCTCCTGCTGAATGATTGCAGCATCTCCCTCATATCTCTTCTTCTTCTCCTCCTCCAACTGCTTCTTTCTCTCCTCCTCTTGGTTAGCAGCAAGGTTCTCAAAACGTGCTCTTAGGTTAGAGGCCTTCTCTGAAGCTGAAGAAAAGGTGGAAAACACTGATTAATCAAAATATATGCATTAATACCAATTTTCCGTTCATTCACCAGGTGATACTCATGGAGATTCCAATGAATTCTCAAATGTATATATAAAAACAGAATTACAATACAAATCAAACCATAATGACTGTCAGTGATGTCTTCCACAGAGAAAGGTCTGCACACACTACCTTGGATATCTGGCTTGGTCCTCTGGTAGTTGGTTCCAATGCTTTCTTGCTTTTCCTCAAACTTGTGGGCTGACTTATCCATGCGGTCTGACTGAACACCAAATTTACCACCAAAGCCCTGCAAAAGAAATAAAATAAATGTGATATAAAACAAGTACTTCCATTCCCTAAGAAAATACATGCTGTTTAACAATTTCAGTTTAGTCATAAGTAAAGCTTCCTCTTTGCAAAGCTATAAGCTCTTTCCTGCAGCCATGCTGTTGCAGTTTTACCATTTTCCGAGGTCTATGTTTGTTATGCTCTATGAAGATGGTAAGAGAATGTTTTTAATGAGGATAGTCCATATCATCTCTTCAGATAGTTGACACTCTGTGCAATAGAACTAACTATAAGTAACACTAAGCTAGCTGTGTTATTTTTTCATATTTTTATATCATCTAATTTTTTTGTAAAATCTTGTGTTCCAGGTTCCTGTGCATGGATATAATATCCTCTCTGGAGCCGGTGCTCTTCCAAGCAATGGAAATATCGCAAGAGCCCTTTCCTGAAGGTCACCTGAGAATCTCCCTCCAAAGAATTTGTGCACTTATGCATAATGTCCCTGTCACCCACCGTTCAGCAAGTTTTCCATGGTGAGACATTCCAATCACCCAGCCATATTCTAATAGTTATCAACAAACATTACTAAACATATTGAATTCCACATTACAAAGTAAAATTATATTAAACTAAGCAAAGCACAGTACATTTGAATCAAATTACCTGTGTTGGGTTATGACACATATGGATGAAATAAAAACTAGTGTCATGGCATGGCACTGACCCAGGCCTAAATCACACCTGAACAAGCATGCTTCTCATACCTTACCTCTATAGAGAGTGAAGGCAGTCAGGACAGAATAAGTTGTTTGCCTCTCCCCTAGGAGATTCAATATATCCCTCACCAAGTGACCTAAAATACCTTAAACAAGGCCACTGTCTGGTTCCCTTTAATGTTTACCCATTACTTGGTGTGACAGCATTACAATCCCCTCATTGAGCTATGAAAGGGAGGATGAAGTGGGACACAGAGGAAAAGAAACAAAAAGAGATGTATAGGGAGAAAATATAATGCAACAAAACTCAAAATCTCAGGAATGGATGCATAAAAAAAACAGCTAATTAGGGAAGAATCCCATGAATAAATGGTAGAGGAGACAGTATAGCATAACCCCAAGACACAGCCCAGCATCTGTATTCCATAGCAAGACAGGTATCAACAGATGAGAAGAGGGGTGACTTCCAGGTTGCCAGGGTGTGATTGTTTCTATAACTTTGGTCTTCCTTGGTCTTGAATGAGCCATCCAATTGCTACAATTGCACAGTCAGGGCAGTTAAGACTTCCAATTATCCTAACAATGAGGGCCATCTCACTAGCAAGATGGCCAGGCATAGCTGGCCATCTCATAAGATAGACACATGTTCTTGGCTAATGCTCCAACTGGGTCGCCTGCCACATGGGTCCCCAACAACAGACAGTTGCTGTTATAGCTACCACCCAGAAATTAAGGTATTTTTCTCTCAGAAGAACCTGTTTTGTGGGTGGGTTAAGATCATATGTGATGACTTTCAAAACCATGCCTTAAAGTCAAAGATATTGTAGAGTCATAACAATGTTTAGTCAAGGACTTGGGCATAAAAAGAGGAAAAAGATAAGAAGATATTGAAGTAACATAAGAATATTCATATGTGATGACCTTAAAAAGCCTAACAATAACAAACAAACAAAAACAAACAAACAAACAAACAAATGATAATAATAATGATTGTAATGATAATAACAATAACAATGACGATGACGATGACAATGATGATTTATAATGATTATAATAATAACAACAACAAGAACAATAATAGCAATGCAATAACAACAACAACAACAATAATAATAATAATAATAATAATAATAATAATAATAATAATAATAATAATAACTACAATAATAACAACAATTAGCTGAAGAAGAAGAAGAAGAATGATAATAATAATAATAATTATAAAATAATAATAATAAAAAAATAAAAAAATAAAAATAAATAAAATAATAATAATAATACAATGATAATAACAATACCAAAAAAATATTAGATAGATAAATAATAAATAAATAAATGATAATAACAATAATAATAATAATAACAATAATAATAATACGAAGAAAAAGAAGAAAAAATAACCGTACTATTACTATTACTTTATCATTATCATCATCATTTTTCTAATCATTATTATCATTATTATCACCATTATTATCATTATCATTATCACCATTATTATTACTATTGATATTACTATTACTACTGTTATCATTATTAACAATCATTATTATTGTTATTGTTATCATTATTATTACTATTGTTATTACTATTATTATTATTATAATTATAATTATAATTATAATTATTATTATTATTATTATTATTATTATTATTATTATAATTATTACTATTGCTATTATCAGTATTAATATCATAATTATAATCATAATCATAACAACAATAGCAATAATGATAACAACAACAATAGCAAGAATAACATGAAGCAGATAAAAGAATAAGAGCTAGAGAGAAACAGGTCTTGTGCCGTGAGAGCCCCACCTTGGAGTGGTCCATCTGGCTCTCGTGCTTCTCAACCTTCTCGTGTGGTCCCAACCGCTGTGTCTTGTCTGCGATCTTCTGCACGCCAACTTCCCGCAAAGGAAAAAAAAAAAAAAAAAAACCCCACCGAAATAATCCTGAAGCCATCAAAGTACAGTTCAATGCTTAGCAGGTCTTTGCTTGGTCTAGATTCATTTTGAAAGGGATGGCACCGAGAATGCTGATGGCACTAAGTTGAGTTCAATCAGTTAATTACTTATGCGAGTTGTCAATCACACTTCACAAAATGAAAGAATGAAAATATGGTACTATATATGACATGACAGAAAGCTGAAGATAATAAAATCTGCCCACATTTTACAAACAGAAAATCACCTTTCTGACTCTCGTGCTTTTCTACTTTCTCAATATGGTCCCATCCTGCAGCAGATTTGTCCTGACGGTCAGATTGCACACCAAATTTGCCACCAAATCCCTGTGTGTAGTCTGCATAAAGCAAAGTTTTGGATATAGCAAATAGCAAAAAGGGTAAAAATGGCAATGGCAGAAAAAAAAAAAAGCATTAAGCTTATGCATCTCACTCCTGACACATAAACTTATTATCTTAAATACATGATAAATTTCTTAAAAAATATAATAATAACAATAATAATAATAATAATAATAAATAAATAAATAAACAAATAAAAATAAATAAATATATAAAAAATACAAAATGTGAAAAACATTCAATATCAATATGATATATATTTATATAAACTTTTTCACATCAATCTACATCCATATATAAACTATTCACTACAATGACCTACTAAGTACAACCTTAAAATCTTGCACACCTTTCTGGCTTTCATGCTTTTCCGTTTTCTCAATGTGGTCCCAACCTGCTGCAGACTTATCCTGTCTGTCCTTCTGCACTCCAAACTTCCCACCAAAACCTTTAGAATAGTCTGCACCAGGTGAAAAGATTGATAAGGTTTAGATGAATGCCTCATTATACTGTGGACTTCAGAAGTACCCTATACATCAGTAATTTTTAAGCAAATCCTTTTAAAAATCAGTCCAGAATGAATAATCAGTCAAAGTTCTCAAGGAGCATATTGTATTTCCCTGCATATAGGTCTTTTTATAATTTATGCTCAAAAGTCTATAGGTTGACAATCATGAAATTTAGAGAAGTACAAAGTTTAAAGTTCACCTTGTGCAAAGAACCAACTGTTTGAAATGCTGTCTGTCTTAGTTTTTTTTTTCTAAATCCTCATTAAAAAATATTATAAGGAATAATGGTAACTTCATCACACTATAACTACCAGACAAGTCCTTTTTCAGGGAAATATTATTTTTTTAAAATCTGTGCGACATATAAGTGAGCAGACAGAGCAATCCCCTTCTAATCATCACATGTATAAAAATCAGCTCCTTTCTGTCTTAAATTGAACTCATCCAAAAATAAACATGAAATCTTATGCTGAGTGAGCCCAAGCCACTGTCACACCTCTTTGACTCTGGTGTTTCTCTGTCTTCTCTATATAATCCCAACCTGCTGCAGACTTATCCTGTCTATCCTTCTGTACACCAAACCTTCCTCCAAATCCTTTGGAATAGTCTGCCGCATGCAAAAAGAATTACACAATTTAAGGTTAATACAGGAACTACTGCTGAAACTTTACACTGATTTTTAGTTCACACTGTTCTATTCTGAGATTAACTTGAAAAAAGCTCATGATAATCATACTAAATAGCAATAATGATGCAAGACTAACTTGTATCTGGCAATGAAATTAAGTACTGGCAAGCAAATAAAATCTGTTTTTATAGAAATGAGATTACTGGTAAATACTAATGGTAACCAATTCAGTCCACGGACATTGTATGCTAGCCCTGGTAGTATAAGTAAAGAATCCAAGGACACTACCAGGACAATCCTTGTGAAAATGAGTAAAAAGAATCCCAGATCTTTTCTAACGTATAGCCATGTGCCTCTGTCAGGTTGCTTGACTCAATTTGTTCTAAAAGACCAATTGGTGTGTATGGAGGGGAGGGGTCATTCTAATATTGTGAGCAAGAAGCAGTCCCCAGTATCTAGTAAGAGGAAATATTGAAAATTAGGTCAAATCTAGACATTTATCACACACAATTTGAGTATCCTACAAGTCTTTAGTCATATGTTAGGTCTGGTACAGAGATCAAAATGTGAAGATGAAAATCTAGTAATTTTTTCTTTTATGTTGTAGAATTAGGAGTGAAAGCATTCCCTAAAATAGAGACATATGGTGGATCAAAATGAATACGAGTGATCAAATTCAAAAAACCTAAAAATCTACAATGATGCAGAGCCTTCCAATGTCCAAACCAAACTGGCTAAAGGGTTCTGAACACAAAACTTGAGATGCAGGCACACCCTTCTGACTTTCATGTTTTTCCATTTTCTCTATGTGGTCCCAACCTGCAGCTGACTTATCTTGTCTGTCCTTCTGCACTCCAAACTTTCCTCCAAAACCTTTAGAATAGTCTGTATGCAGCATGTTAAGAGAACATAAATATTTTGACAATTCAATATATACAATGCATGAAATGTTATTGTAGAGCATGTATACTCAAAACTCAGGGTAATACAAATTTTACGGAGAATAAAAATCAAGTAGCTATTATCAATCACCAGAAAAGTTACCCCATGATCACTTCAAGACATCAGAAACTCCTACACACAGCTTGAGATGCTTCCACTACAATAGCCCATCCATCTCAAGAACAAAAATTTGCTTATACACTTGAACTGACTGTACCAAGTACTGACATTAGTCTTGCCATAATAAAATGTTAATTCAAAAGAAAAGGAAAAATTCACATAACTGCCAATTTTTAAAATACTGTTTCTCAATTCCTTTGATATGCAATCACAAAAGAATATCCCTGTCTTAGCAATGGTAGCAGTTTAAACAGTAAATGCACACCTTTCTGACTCTCATGTTTCTCAACCTTTTCAATGTGGTCCCATCCTGCAGCAGATTTGTCCTGTCGGTCAGACTGCACACCAAACTTGCCACCAAAACCCTTGGAGTAATCTGTGTCAGGCAGAAGATTGGCTGTAGCACTCTGGGCAACACAAGCATGGGAAGACAAAACAAAAAGCAGGCAAAAATATTTGTGTTAAACACTTAATGGCAACTAAAACTAATACAACACTTTTTTGTAACCTGTGGGTTTTTACTTTTAGATAAAGTTAAAGATCATTCATCTGGTGCATCATTTCTCAAATCAAAATACCCGTAATGGTTTTCTGAGAGACATCATGGTGTAATGTTGTCTTCATGCTATAAAATTTGGTCGATGGCAAAAGAGTTGCATTAATTTTAAGTTGCCAGAAGTACATAAAAAAAACATAACTCGTATATGCACATTTCAACATCCAAGCTTACCTGACTCCACCTGCTGTTGCATCAGTGAACAATTACATAGTCACAGAGTACTGACAATGGGAATAATGTATGTTTTTCAAATTACCCAAATTATATTTTCAACAATAATGATGCAATATGTCTACTACACCTAGCATTGGCATTACTCTTGAAACACACATACACAGTAAACACGCCAAGTGTCATGTAAAGTGGTTCATTTTAAACAGCAGAATAATTACCACAAAAATATATGTAATTAAGCATAAGTATACATTATATAAATATACATATACATAAATACGTACATATATACATACTGTGTGTGTGTGTGTGTGTGTGTGTGTGTGTGTGTGTGTGTGTGTGTGTTGTGTGTGTGTAGTTTTGTGGTGTGTTGTGTGGTGTGTGTTGTGTATATATATCATAATATATATATTCTATAATATATATATAGTATAATAATACATAAATTATATATATATATCATATATATATATATATATATATAATATATATATATAAATAAGAGTAATTATTATATATATATATATATATATATATATATATATAGATGTATGTATATATGTATGTGATATGTATGGATATGTATGTATATGTATGCATATGTAGGATATGTAGTATATGTATGCATATGTATGTATATGTATGTATATGTATGTATATGGATATGTATATGTATGTATATAGTATATGTATGCTATATATATGTATGTATGATAATATATATCGATATATATATAGTAGTATGAATATATATATATATATATATGTTATATATATATATAGGGGATTGGGGGTGGGGGAGAGGTGATGGTGATTGGATATTAGGGGATATTGATCTTGACGGGGGATTAATTTTAATAGGGTGGTATATATATATATTATACAATATAATATATATTAAGTATAGATGTAATGTTATATATATAGTATATAATATATATACTACATATTATATATATATATTATATATATTAATATGATTAATATATGTATGTATATATAATATATATATATAATATATAATATATAGGATATATAATGATATATAGCCGAGATATTATAATATATGTGTATATGTGTATATATGGTAAATAGATGTATATATGTATATATATATATATATATGGATATATATATATATATATTATGTAATATATGTATATATGTATAGATGTATAGTAAGATATATGTATATAATGGTATAGGCGGAGGCACACAGCCGAACCACCACTCTTAAAATTGCCAGGAAATCATGGAAATCCAGATTGCCAACGTCACTTGGAGGACAGGGCACTTGAAAAAAAAAAAAAAAAAAAAAATAGTATGATAGAGTACACATATATACACATGAATATACATTATATTAATAATAATATATTACATGTATATACATAATATACACATACAATACATATATATACACAATATACATATATATGCACATGTGTGTGTGTATATGTGTGTATGTGTGTATTTGTATGTGTGTGTATGTGTGTATTATGTTTGTGTGCCTGTATGTGTATGTATATGAGTATATATATATTTATATATATATATATATATAGTATATATATATATAGTATATATATATATATTATATTATTATTATATATATTTATGTATATGATATATTAATATAATATATATTTAAATTATATATATTATATAGTAATATATATATATAGTATATATATATATAGGGTAGATATATATATTTAGTATATTATATCTATATTATATAGTATAGTATATCTATATATATATTATATGATATATCTATATTATATATATTATAGTATATATATAGTATTGTATATATTATATATACTATTATATATAGAATTGATACTTACATATAATGTGTTACATAATATATAGCAAATATATAGCATATAATTATTACATATATCTTTAATATATACATATAATTATTACATATATCACATATATATACAGTATATATAAAGTATATATACATATCTACATAGTTACACAGGTATATATTACATAGATATCTCAATATACGTATAACAATATAATATATACATATAATATAACATATACATATACATAGTAAATATACATATCATAGATATATAATATATAATATTATATTATATATATATATAAATATATATATATGTTATGTTTATATATGCAGAATGTAGATAATTATCATATATATATACATATATATATATATATATATATATATATATATATATATCTATAGTATAGTATAAAAATAATATTATATATTGATATATTATGCATATATATATGCATATATATAGTATATAATATGCAATATATGTATATAATTGATATATGTATCTATATGCATATATAGTAATATGTATAGATAATGTATAATATATGTAAATTATGTATATATATGTATATAACTGTATCTATATAATATATATATATGATATTATATAATAATATATATAATTGTTTTTAAAAGTTAAACAAAAATAATATATATCTAGCATATATATCTATATATATTAAATATATAGAGTATATATATATATATAATATATATAATGCATGTGTGTAATGTGTGGTGTGTGTGTGGTGTGTGTGTGTGTGTGTGTGTGTGTGTGGTGTGTTGCTGTGCGTGTGCGTGTGGTGTGCGTTGCGGGCGTGTGCGTGTGCGTGTGCGTGGCGTGTGGGTGCGTGTGCGTTGTGGCGTGTGGTGTGTGTGTTTTTGGTGTGTGTGTGGTTGTGTGTGTATGTTGGGGGTATATGTTTATTTTGCATAGATATTAGCATATAATGCATAATATGATATATATATATAATTATATAATATATAATTTAATAATAATGATATATGCATATTATGCATAATATATTATATATATAATATAATGCATATTATGTAAATGCTTAATATATATATATATTATATTTTAAATTATATATATATATGCATTTTAATGATATATATGATATATTACATATGCAAAAAATAAAAACAATACACACACACAAACACAAAAACACACACACACACCCCACACCACACCACCGCACACGCACACACAGCACACGCAACGCCCCCCACGCACACGCACCGCACACGAAACCGCACACGCACACACACACCACAAACACCACACCCACACACACACAACACACACACACAAAACACACACAAAAAAAAAAAAAAAAAAAACAAAATTAAAAAATTTTTTTTTTTTTAAAAAATATATCTATATATATATTAAAATTTTAAATTTTTTTAAAATATATATTATATAAAATTATATAATTATATAATATATATATATATAAAACATAATAATATATAAATATATTATAAAATATTTTTAAAATATAAATATATATAAAAATTTAAAATATAAAATTTTAATATAAAATATATCAATATTATACATAATATATCAATATACATATAATACATAATTTTTTGCATATTATACATATATAATTTTATACTATTAAATATTAAAATATATAATAAATATATATATAAAATATATGCATAATATACAATATATATATATAATTATCATAATATAATTAATATAAATATATATATATATAAATATAACTCTATAAATATCTATAATATTATATATATATCATATAATAATAATAAAAATATTATAAAAATATATATTTTAAAATAAATATATATTATATATATAATAAAAAATTTTAAATAATATAATTTTATTTTAAAATAATATATTATATATATATTATATATTCAATATATTATATATATTATATATAATTTATTATTATATATATTATATTTTTGTATTTTATATGTTTTGAATGTTTTAAAATTCAAAAAATTAATATATTTAATATATATAATTTTTATATATAAAATTATAAATTTAAATTAATTATATAATATATAAATTATTATAATTATAAATAATAATAATATAGTAAAAATAAAATTTAAATAATAATATGAGTATAAAAAAAAAAAATAAAATATATATAATAAAATATATATAATGTTTATATAATATTAATATATAAAATATAATAATATTATATTTTATTATATTTTAAATATATATATATATAATAATAAATATTAAAATTATATTTTAAAAAATTATTATATATTAAAATATAAAAACCACATACAGGCACAAAACATATACACACATACAAAACACTACAAATACACCCCAACCACATATACACACAATGTGCATATATATGTATATGTGTAAAATTTTAGTATATGATGTGTATATATGTATATAATGATATTATGTATATATATGTAATATGTGTATAATGTGTATGTAATATTTTTTTTTTTTTTTTTTTTAAGTGCCCGTCCTACAAGGACGTGGCAATCATGGTTTTCCATAAATTTTTCCTGGCAATTTTAGGTGGGGGTTGCTGTTGCCTTCCCCCAATACACAAATAAAAAATATAAAAATATACATAATATAAATTATAAATATTAAAAATATAAAAAAAATACAAATTTAATAAAGAATAAAAACATATATATACAAAACATAAACAAATTATAATACATATTATAACATTTAATATATATAAATTTTTAATATCAATAAAAAAAATATAATAAGAAAAGGGAAAAATAAAATTTATAATAATATTTTATAAATAAAATTTAATAAAATAATATAATATAATAAATCTAAAATACAAAATAATATTATATATATATATAAATATATTATTATATATAATACTAAATATACATACAATAATATAATTATATATATATATAATATTATAATATTTAATAACACTACTAATTAATAAAATTTTAAAATATTATCTATTAAATAAAATATATATTATATTATAACATAAAATAAAAACATAATATAATACTCTATACATACATATACAAATTAAACAAAACACAATGAACATTACATACTATGCAACATATAAAACATATACATAAAATTACAAAATATACATACATATATATATATATATATAATTATTATAATATATATATTATAATAAATAAACACACACAAACACACACAACACACACACAACACACACACACACACACACAACAACAACACCCACACACAAACCACACACACACACACACAGTAGTATATATGAGTATTTAGTATATGTAATTTAAAAGATACTTTGCAATTTTACAATATTTTTTTTTGGAAATTTATTGCTTTTTAAAATGAACATTTACATACATTTGGGTGTTTAAGGTTGGTTTTGGTTTCAAGATATCCCAATGTAGGTGTAGTAGACTATTGCACATTATGTTGAAAAATAATTTGGGTAATTGAAAAAAATAATTACCCCCTTGTAAAGACTCTGTGATAGAATTTGTTCATGATGCAAAGCAGGTGGAGTGGGGGAAGCTTGGATGTTGAAATGTGCATATACGAGTTATGTTTTTTTTTATGTACTTCTGGCAACTTAAAATTAATGCAACTCTTTTGACATCGACCAAATTTTATAGCATGAAGACAACAATTTAACAAATGTTTCAGAAAACCCTTCGGGTATTTTGATTTTAGAAAGATTCACCCGATGAATGATCTTTAACTTTTTTAAAAGTAAAAACCCACAGGTTAAAAAAAAAAAGTGTTTATTTGTTTTTGTTTCCATAAGTGTTAAAACAATTTTTTGCTGTTTTTTTTTTGTCTTCCATTTTTTTTTTTGTTGCCCCGAGTTTTACAGCCCAAATTTTGCCCGAACAGATACTCCAAGGGTTTTGGTGGAAATTTTGGGTTTCAGTCTGACCCCACAGGACAAATTGCTGAGGATGGGACCAATTTAAAAAGGGTTGAGAAAAATGAGGTCAGAAAAAGGGGTGCATTTACTGTTTAAATGCTACCCTTTCTAAGACAGGGAATTCTTTTTTTGGGTTGCAATCAAAAGGGAATTGAGAAAAAAAGTATTTAAAATTTGGGATTATGGAATTTTTTACCTTTTTTTTTTAAATTTAAATTTTTTATGGCAAGATAAGTCAATTGGTAAGTCAGTTAAGGTAAAGCAAATTTTTTTTTCTGAGATGGATGGGTTTGTGTGGGAAACACTCAAGCGTGGTGGAGTTTCTGATGTTTGAATGATCATGGGGGAACTTTCTGGTGATGAAAAAGGGTACTTTATTTTTTTTCTCGTAAAAAATTTTTATTTTTTCCCCTGAGTTTTTAGTATACTGTCTACAAAAACATTTCAGCATTGTATATATTGAATTGTCAAAATTTTTAGTTCTTTAAAGCTGCTACAACTATTCTAAAGGGTTTTTTAGGAAAAATTTGGAGTGCAAAAAGGACAGACAAGATAAGTCAGCTGCAGGTTTTGGGCCACATAGAGAAAAAGGAAAAACTGAAAATCAGAAGGGGGCCTATTAGTTTGTGTTAGAACCCCCTTGCCAGTTTGGTTTGGGCATTGGGAAAGGGTCTGCTCATGTAGATTTTTTGGTTTTTTTAATTTTATCCCCGTATTCATTTTTATCCCACCATATGTCTCTTTTTAGGGAATGCTTTACCCTAATTTAAAACAAAAAAAAAAAAATTTTCTAGATTTCTTTCACATTTTGATCTCTGTACAGACCAACAATGACTAAAGACTTTTAGGGTACCAAAATTTTGGTGTGAAAATGTCTAGATTTTTCCAATTTTTTAATATTTCCCCTTACTAATATGGGACGTTCTTTCTCACAATATTAGAAAAGACCCCCCCCCTATACACACCCAATTTGGGCTTTAGAACAAATTGAGTCAAGCAAAACCCGACAGAGGCACATGGTTACTTAAAAAGATCGGGGGTTCTTTTTTTCTTTCACAAGGATTTCCTGGGAGTCCTTTGGGTTCTTTACTATACTACCCGGCTAGCTACAATGTCCGTGGACTGAATTGGTTACCATTAGTATTTACCAGTAATCTCATTTCTATAAAAACAGATTTTATTTGCTTGCCAGTACTTAATTTCATTGCCAGATACAAGTTAGTCTTGCATCATTATTGCTATTTAGTATGATTATCATGAGCTTTTTTTAGTTAACCAGAAATAGAACAGTGTGAACTAAAAATCAGTGTAAAGTTTCAGCAGTAGTTCCTGTATTAACCTTAAATTGTGTAATTCTTTTTGCATGCGGCAGACTATTCCAAAGGATTTGGAGGAAGGTTTGGTGTACAGAAGGATAGACAGGATAAGTCTGCAGCAGGTTGGGATTATATAGAGAAGACAGAGAAACACCAGAGTCAAAGAGGTGTGACAGGGTTGGGCTTCCAGCATAGATTCTATGTTATTTTTAGAGTTCAATTTTAAAACAGAAAGAGGATTTTTAATTTTGATTAGAAGGGATTTCTTGTCTGCTCCTATATGTCGCACAGATTTTAAAAAAATAATATTTCCCTGAAAAAGGACTTGTCTGGTAGTTATAGTGTGATGAAGTTACCATTATTCCTTATAATATTTTTTAATGAGGATTTAGAAAAAAAAAACTAAGACAGACAGCATTTCAAACAGTTGGTTCTTTGCACAAGGTGAACTTTAAACTTTGTACTTCTCTAAATTTCATAATTGTCAACCTATAGACTTGAGGGAAAAAAAAAAAAAGACATATGCAGGGGAAAACAAATGCTCCTTAGAACTTTGATGATTTTTCATTTGGAGATTTTAAAAAGGGTTTTCTTAAAAATTATGTGATAGGGATCTGAAGTCCCGTATAATGAGCATTATCTAAACCTATCAAACTTTTCACCCGGTGAGCTATTTAAAAAGGTTTTTGGGGGGAAGTTGGAGGCAGAAGGACAGACAGGGTAAGTCGCAGCAGGTGGGACCCCAAATTGAGAAAACGGAAAAGCATGAAAGCCAGAAAAAAGGGGTGCAAAATTTTAAGGTTTACTTAGTAGGTCATTGTAGTGAATAGTTTATATATGTATTTAGATTGATGTGAAAAAGTTTATATAAATATATATCATATTAAAAGAAGTTTTTTACAATTTTTTATTTTTTTTTAAAAATTTTTTTATTTTTATTTTTATTTATTTATTTTTATTATTATATTATTATTATGGTTTTAAATTTTATTTTTTAAGAAAATTTTTTCATGTATTTAAGAAAAGTTTTTTTCAGGAGTGAGATGATAAACTAATGCCTTTTTTTTTTTTTGCCCTTGCCATTTTTTCCCTTTTGCATTGCTATATCCAAAACTTTGCTTATGCAGACTACACACGGATTGGGGGCAAAAATTTGGTGTGCAATTGACCGTAGGACAAATCTGCTGCGGATGGGACCATTTGGAAAGAGAAAAGCACGAGAGCAGAAAGGGATTTCGTTTTTAAAAAAGTGGGCAGATTTTATTATCTTCAGCTGTCTGTCATGTCATATATAGTACCATATTTTCATTCTTTTTATTTTTGAAGGTGATTTACAACCCCATAAGTAATTAAAATGATTGAACCAATAGTGCCCCTCAGCATTCTCGGTTTCACCCTTTTAAAATGAATCTAGACCAAGCAAAAAACCCCGCAACTTGAACGTACTTTGATGGGTTTTGATTTTTCGGTGGGTTTGGCGGGGAAATTTTTCGTCCAGAAGGGCGGCAGGACAAAAAGCAGCGGGTTGGGACCAACCCAGAAGGTTGAGAAGACGAGAGCCAGATGGACCACTCCCAAAGGTGGGGCTCTCACGGCACAAAACCTGTTTCTCTCTAGCTCTTATTCTTTTATCTGCTTCATGTTATTCTTTTATTGTTGTTTTTCATTTGCTATTTTGTTAGATAGATTATAATTATATATTTAAAAGATGATAGCAATAGTAATAATTTTAAAAAATAAAATAATAAATAAAAAAATAAAACAATAAAATAATTTTATTTTTATTTTTAATTATTTTGTATTAGATTAACATTATCTAATAATAAAAATGATGATAAAAATTAATGTAATAAAATAATAAGAAAATAAAAATAATTTAATTTTAATTTTAATTTTAAAATAAAAATAGTAATAACAATGTAATAAAATGATAACAATAAATAATAAGATTTTAAAAAGATAAAAGTATAAAGTAAACAAAAAAAATAAAAATGGTGATAATGATAATGATAAAAATGGGGAAATAAGATAATAATGATTTTGAAAAAAAGATGAGATAAAGATAAAGAATGAAAGTACGGTTATTTTTTTTTCTTTTTTTTCGATTATTTTATTTTTATTTTATTATTTTTTATTATTATTTTTAATTAATTATTTTTTATTATTTTTTATTATTTTTTTATATTATTATCATTTTTTATTGATTTTTTGTATTA
This sequence comes from Penaeus monodon, assembly GCF_015228065.2. Taxonomy (NCBI): domain Eukaryota; kingdom Metazoa; phylum Arthropoda; class Malacostraca; order Decapoda; family Penaeidae; genus Penaeus; species Penaeus monodon. The sequence continues at coordinate 238,326 of NC_051392.1, read as the reverse complement.
GATTATTATTATAATAAATTTTTTTGAAAAAATTTTTGTTATTTCATTTTTTTATTTTTTATTTTTCATCTATATTTTTTGGTATGTTTTTATCATTTTATATTATTTTTTTTTATTTTTTTTTTATTTTTTATTTTTTTTTTTTTATTTTAAATTTTTATTTATTATCAGGAGGAGAGGGGAGAAGAGAGGAGGGGAGGAGAGGAGAGGAGGGAGAGAGAGAGAAAGAAAGAGAGAGAAAGAGAGGAGAGAAAAGAGAGAGAGGGGGAGAAGAGAGAGAAGGGAGAGAGAGGAGAGAGAGAGGGGAGAGAAGGGGAGAGAGAGAGAAGAAGAGAAGGGGAGAGAGAGAGATTTAGTTTAGTTGGTTCTTCCATATGCTAATTGTGTTATCGGTTATAATTAATTATAAACTGATAAAAAATTTTTTCACTAAAATTTAAATTAAAAGGGGTACGAAATTCATAAGAATTCATTGCTTTTCAGAGAAGAAGCAAGGTAAGAGAATCCTGCTGAGGAGTGTTTTGCTGGCCGG
>NC_051392.1:233022-237694 GCF_015228065.2 Penaeus monodon | reverse complement strand
GCAATTCCCCCAAGGGTTGGAAAAAGGTTTCCTTTGCCCAAGGGAACAACGGGCGGCGGTGACTCGAACCCCGTTTCAGTTTGCTGTCATGACACCCTTAGTCCGCATTTAACCTTCAGCCCCCGGGGGCCTTAAATGTATAATATAATGTAAATTGAATAAATAAAATGTTAAGTATTATATTAGTATATATATATATATGAATATGATAATATATGTTATATATATAATTATAAGTTTTATAATTAGGATAATATATATATATATTATAATATTATATATAAAATATATAAAAAAAATTTTTAATATAAGGGAATAAATATATATGATATAATATATACAATAATATATATATAAATATAATATATATAAATATATATATATATAATATATATAAAATATATTTTTATTATTAGTATATATATAAAATAAATATATTAATAAAAATATATAATAAAAATTTATATATATGTTTTAATTGTATATATTAATAAATATATAGATATATATATATTTATTAATATATATTATATATAATATATATATATATATATTATTATTAAATATAATGTTTTTTAAATATATATTAAATAATTATATATTATAAAAATATTATGATATGATAATATATTATATAATAAAAATTTAATATATATATGTTATATATAAAATTTATTATATATTATAAGTATAAATAATATTTATTATATATATTTTATAAGTAATAATAGGGTTTAATATATTATATAATAATGTATATATTATTATATTATTATTATAATATTTTATATATTTTAAAAATTTTTATAATATATATATATATATATAATTGTATATTATATACATATATAAAATTATATATAGTTCCTTCCCCGGGGGAAACAACCGGGGTCGGTGCCCGAACCCTCGAATTCAGATTGCCGTCGTGACACCTTGAGCCCCGAATTTTAAACCATTCAGCCCCCGCGGCCTTATATTGTATAATATTAAAAATATATAATATATATATATATGTATATATATTATATTAATATATATTTTATAATATATATATAATAATAAAAATTTAAATAATATATATAATATAATATATATATAAAATATTACACATATATATTATATATTATATATATATATATATATTATATATGATTATATGTATATATATAAATTATATATAAATATATAAATTATAATTATAAATTATATATATATATAAATATGTATATATAATAATATATATATATATATATTATATATTAGATAGATAGATATATATATAATGTATATATATATATATATATATATATAATGTTGATCTCTTTCACGTCTCCATCACACTGCATGCGCATACCAACACGTTTACCTTGTGTTGTCCAGTTTCTCCTCACATATCATAATCTAAATGCCTATAAATTCTACATATTTCCTTGTCCATTAGCCTAAAGTCATGAAGACAGCATCTCAGTGCTTAAACTTTGTTCCCAGATGATAAGAAGCATTGCAAAAAGAAACTAACCCTCAAAAATGGTGTGAAGCTAGACCCTTACACAACGGAAGATGGCTGCTCAGACATTAGGAAATTACCAAATCTATCTTGGTCTGAAATTACTCAATTTCTGATAGAAATGCCAAGCCTCTTTCAAAGAAGGGCACATTCATGACTGATTCTATCATAATATCCCTGCTTCACGGTCATTCTGTTTCATCAAATCAAATGTAAATTGCTGGCTAGATTTTTATTCCTTTATAGCTGTAGAGCTACATATTTTGACAAAATCAAAACAGCTGTAGAAGACTTAAAGAGACAGTCTCTGGGGAGGGGGGGGGATAGGGTGTTTTGTAGTTAGCTAACCTTTGGTATCCATACATGAATAAGGAAACTACTAAATGATTGTTAGAGCCAAACTCAAGATTATTTCTTGGAAGGAGAAGGGTATACATGCAAACAGGTAAACTACGTACGCAAGTAATTAGTACCAGGTACAAATAAGAACAGTTCTAGAGCAATATAAGAAAAATGAACATCACACAGGTTTATGATCAAATAGTTTGAGAGATTTTTCTTCCAAAATGTGAATTCTATGTACATTTACTCATGAAATATGCTTTCCAATAAGACTCCCTGGTAAAATGCTGTAGTTTATGTAGAGGTCTGTAAGTATACAGCATACACAGCACTAATGTTAAAAAATAAAATTATAAATAAGGATAATAATATTTGGATTTGGATTTACTCCAATGGCAAATTTGTTTTGATTTGCTATTGGCCATTTCATTTGTATAAAGTACTTAAACACGAAGGGTATCTCTGAGGGGGATTTTTAATTTCAGAAATATCAATTATTTTATGCTGAAGATAATACACAATGATACCTGTTCTAAAACAAAAACTATATGGAATTTTGAAATTGGTCTTTCACACTCCAGAAGAGTTAAAACAGCTACTTAACCTTTTTACTGCATTTCTAGTAAAAAATGTCATAAATATCTAGATTACCAACCCCACCAGATGTCCCATTATTTTTTCTCACTTTTTTCTAAAGATCATTTATCATGCCAAATGGACATTTTTTATAAATATCAATAATGAAGACCATTTTATCTCGGGTAACTAATAATTTTCATGTACGTAACAACTGGTTCAGTCCAATTAACTGGTTCTTAAATTTGAACTATTATATTGTATTTATATTAGGCTTATATGAGTACAACAATTTTGTACTGATACTGTCATCCACAGTTCTACATTTCTTCACAATCAGAAAAAGATTTTTTTTTCTTTAAACAAGTCAAAGAGTGAAGATGAAATGAATTAAAAATCATATGGGAACACTATGGATTACTCAGATTCGTGACAATTGTTTTCATGATTGCTTGTAAAATATTTATCTGGACCTCTACACATATTGGATCTTGTCTAGCTAGACTTTTGCTCATAATAGTTGAGGAGCCCTGCTCTGTAACATGCAAAATTTTTTTTTTTTTTATTAAAATAAAACCATTACCTTCTTAACCCATTGCCGACAGGTGGCATGTACGCACATCCCATGGTATGGCGGGACCATCTGCCGGGGGCACGTTCGCACATGCTATAGAGTATGTATGGACATGCCATGAGGTTTTTTTGTTACAATCATGGCAAAAGATTATTTTTCTGCCAGTGAAAGTGTGATTAAGTCGGTTTTAACACTTTCTCCTTTTTACCATGCAACAGACAAAAAAAATGCAACAAACTGACGATTTCAACTCCATGATGCCGCACACTGCTTATTTTATTTGAACTATAGCCCGAATATGATCAATTATGGAGTCTATATAACAACAAAAAATACCCTTCAGTCTCGATTTATCAGGAAGTTTGGCAAGTAGAGACTTTAAAAAATAATGAAAACTGAAAATACAACGTACCTTCGTAGTATTACAAAGAAACGGCATGGAATGCTGGTATTTGGCATGAGTGGTCAAGCATGCTAGGGCGACGATATAAGCCCTCGGCAGCGAGGCCCGGGCCACTATTAATACTACCCGTCGGATAAGGGTTAAGATCAATTGACTGGAGCAAGATAGGCCTTGGCTGGGACAGACCTTTAAGGCTGAAGCCTTTTTGAAATATGAATGCATCATTTTAATAATTTGTGTAGCAAAATCTTTGAGGATCTTTAGCCCAGATTAACCCTTTCCCAACGGGTAGTATTCATAGTGGCCCGGGCCCCGCTGCCGGGGGCTTATATCGTCGCCCTAGCATACGCAACCACTCACGCCAAATACCAGCATCCCTTGCCGTTTCTTCGTAATACTAGGAGCATATGTTGTATTTTCAGTTATCATTATTTTCTAAAGTCTCTGCTTGCCATATATCCTGATAAATCAAGACTGAAGGATATTTTTGTTGTTATATAGACTCCATAGTTAATCATTATTCGCTCTATAGTCTGAATAATATAAGCAGTGTGTGGCATCATGGAGTTGAAATCGTAGGTTTGTTGTAATTTTTTTTTTTTTTTTTTTTTTTTGTATAGTAAAAATGAGAAAGTGTTAAAAATGACTTAATCACATTTTTAGTGGCAGTAAAATAATATTTTGTCGTGATTGTAACAAAAAAAAACTCATGGCATGTCCATACATACACCATGGCATGTACGTACATGCCCCCGGTAGATAGTCCAGCCATGCCATGGGATGTTCGTACATGCCACCCGTCAGCAAAGGGTTAATAACAATACATCTTTCAATCTGCTCAACTTTTACAGTGTTATATTACATAACGAGTCCTTCAAAACAATAAATAAGTATTAGCTATTCTATTCTATTTATTTTATTATGTTAAATTATATAAATAATCTCCCCAGCATAATGTCCATATCTATCGTGCAACGTCACTGTTTGATTGGTGTTTTTCGTGACAAGATGTAAAACATCTTTCCATCATGTCTTTTTCACAAGAAATGGCACAGCAGCTATCAGGTTTTTTGATTTGTGAAAATTGAGCATTTGAGAACAGACGATCGTAATGAGAACTCAGACTTCACTATGTTTGTTTTATTATATTTATGGTTCTCTGCCTGTGAGTATGCAAGCACATCCAGTCAACAAAAACAATTAAAGAAATAAAAGACATTATATGTATGTATAAACATATATATTTATATATATATAATATATATATATA
>NC_051392.1:220522-230522 GCF_015228065.2 Penaeus monodon | reverse complement strand
ACCCAAGCCATTCTTCTTCTATTCTATTCACTGCCTACTTTAAGGCAGAAAAACACTTCTTTATGAAGAGAAAATAATACTGACTAAAACAGCTGCTGAAAAAGGCAGGAAGGAAAATGAAATTTTACATGGAACAATTAATTACCAAGGCTTCATCTTTAGTCATCTAAAATTATTCATGACAAAGATTATACAAAGGAAACATCAAGAGTTACACTGTTATGAAACTATAATTTTTTTTTATACATTCTGCAATATAAATCCCTTGCTAAGAATAAAGCTTAGGATTCACTATAATCTTGGGCACTGGCTTTGAATGCACAGAATTTTGCAGTGTGATCTAGCACTTTATAAGAAAAAAAAAAAAAAAAAAAATGCAACAAGACTGTTTCTGACCTGTCCTTCTGCACACCAAACTTCCCCCCATAGCCATAGGATGCTTTTGGCCCTTGTTCAGACTCCTTGCGCTTGATCTCAGCATCTGCAATGATGGCTTGCTCCCGATATTCTTTCATACTGCAAAAGAAAAATATATACAATAACCACTTTCTTTATGGAAAATTAACCCCTTAGATCCAGCTCGATCATGGCAATTAAAGGGCCAAAAATCCGGGCATTAGGCTTACATGAGCGACTGCTCTGCCGGGTGCACAGCTTATAGGCCAGGTGCGCGCGAACATATGTGCAGTGACAAGAGTCTATGCCTCCTATTTGAAATGTTACTTCCTCTTTTCACACAAGCATTTTTTTTTTTTTTTTTTGTCATTTTCCAGTGTCCATATTTGCCATTTGGTTTGCATTATCAAGATGGGATTAGACTTTTCTTTATATCGTTTCTCTAGGTAGTTGACTACTCAGTGCAAGAAAAAGAAAAATATGTAACAATTTGTTATTTGTGTCACTAAATTTTTTTTTAGTAATATTAAATTTTCTGTAATACAATCTGCGTCACTGGTCACAGCACCAAGATGATGTTGAGCATGGAAATGGTGTTCTCTATGGAGCTGGTGCTCTTCCAGTTATGGCTTACCAATATTACATTCCACACTTGTACTTCAATAGGAATAATGCAAAATACCCAAATGAGTCTTATCAATCTCGCAAGAGATTTGTGCACTCATGGCGAGTCTTTCCTGTCACCACACCACCAGGTTCATGTCATCTGGACTGCAGCCAGATCTTCCCATGATGGAATGTACACATCACTCCTTGAGCCAGATATTTTCATGACGTGATGGTCATGTCATCCAGAATGAAGGGGTTAACTTGTGTATTATTTTTTTAAATAAATTACATTACTGCCTCACCGGAACTATAATCCTATGCATCACAAAATGATGTAATCCTCAATCTCAGCCAGCTGAGCTATGCAACACACATCTACAGTTTCCTATGTTTCCCTCAAGATAAAGTTCTGCCTTGTACCTGGGTGGTCATCAATATTTCACACTGAAGGTAGCCCACAGTGTTACAGGGTTCATCACATTGAGCAATGTCACTCAATTAGAGAGCCACAGCAAACCCCAAAACATATCTCCTCTCTTACATGAAAAACCCTAGGGTAGTCACTGGGCATTTACCTGTTGACTCCAGAAATCCTTGTAGTTATAGAGGATCTTCCAAACTGTTAATAAGGATGTGTCAATTTCTTAGGTCATATTTTCTGCCTCAATGTATCAGGTCCAACAATATAGGTCAGGGTACTGGTAATGAAGTCAATCATGCTCAGTTTTGAGACATTCCACAGTCCCACAAAAAGAAGCTGGACTAACTACTAGCATCAGTTTCTATGCCAGTGGAAGCTAGTTTGGCATAGAACATCTCTTTCATGTCAGAAAAAGCATCCATGGAAATGAGTCATGAAGCCAAAAGAGTACTTCATTACCAATACCATTATTCAAACTTAAATTTGCTAGAGATGGTTATGGCTAGCCCTTGGAGGTAGTGACCATCATTTTGGTGCAACTAGTTAAAAAAGATGGGTGTCATCTATTTCCTACCCATGGTTAGGTTAGGTTGCCCTTCCCAAAGCATTCTCCCATGAATGATGCACTACCAGTGGGTCTTTTGGAGAAGCAGACTAGCAAGGACTCCAGAGGGATAAAGGACAAGAGTCAGGGCATGTCTGTAGCTCTGCACATCTGGGGTTTCCTGTCAGTCAGAGATCCTCTACAGCTTAGTAAGGGACTGCAAAATATTCAAGTTTCCATGGGTGACCTAGAGAAAAGGCAAATGCCTCAGTAAAGGAGAGACTATGAACTGGCAGATAAGGCTTACACACACAGCGTATCCCTTTTCTGCCATAGGCAAGCCAGCTCTGGGAGTACATGAAGCACTAGACAAACTAGCCTGCACTAATCACTATATTATTCCACCCTGAGTGATACACCTACAAAAAAGAAAACATTTATATAGTATTTGTATTTTCCTAAAGTTCACTACATTCAATACATAATAGCATTTTTTACTGCTGCTTGCTATGCAAAAATATTCAATAAAATGTTGGTAATTTCTGATGTATAAGCACAACACTGGAATCTGTTTCACATTTAGGGAAATTTTTAGACTTACTTAATAGCACCGATGTCCCGTTTTGTGCCATATCTTTGCTCCTCTTCTGTCATGTTGTTGACGTAATCTGCATCAGTCTCCCAATCATCGTCATCATTACCATTGTCGATAACAATCTGATGGCCAGCTTGAGCTTTCCACATTGTGATGGTGCTTCTCTTCTACTCTGAGAGGAGGGGGAAAGCAACTCAGAAAGACTGTCCAGTAGAGATTGCCCTAAAATTACAACTGCTGAATGTTGATTGAAAACTGGTCATTTATGAAGATATAATAAGAAAATCTTGCATATATTACCACTAGAACTTAACAACATTAAACTGAATAAAATAATAACTTGCCTAGTTAACAGTAACTTTCAAAAGAAATTACAGGTTTTCCTACCTACCTCAGAACAATATGTAATGATAAGCAATACTTTTAACCTTATCAGTAAAACTAAAGTACCTGCCTCATTCATGATAACTAAATTACCAATATCTTACAAATCTGAAAGTGTAACTTCTGTCCACACAGATTTAAGAGCTGGACAGACACAATGTTTGACTAGCACTGATCGACACAAACAGGTGAAGGGTGCATGTGGCATAGGGATGCACTTTGGCTACCAAACAAAAATGACAGGCTAGTGCAGGAACATTGCTTGTTAACCTATTGCCACCAGGTACATGCACTGTTCATTGTAGTTTGTTTTGTAAATTTTGTTTGCAAATAGATGGCCTCAACTGGGCTTAGATATCAAGGAATTAATGAAAAAGCTTAATTTCCAATGCTATTACAAGTTGATATCCAGTTCTCCAGCAAGCATTGGCATAGTTCAATCATTTTTAGCACTAATTTCCAGGAGAAATTTCAAATTTCCTGGTTTGCTAAAAGGACTTGCCACTAATGCCTGATGGCACTATATGCTATTCTGGGAAATTTAAAAAAACTAATAAAGCTTTTCTACTTGCTTTTCATGCATTTTTATCATAACCTGCACAACATTTAGCCTCTGGCATGGCTCTTATGAAAAGTCTACCATGTAGTTAGGCTGGTAAGGTACTTAACAGCACCCTACTTAGGCCAAGAAAAATTTTATTCTCTGTTTTACAAACACACACACACACACACACACATGAACACACACACACACACACACACACACACACACACACACACACACACACACACACACACACATATATACATACACACCTTTGTTGTATTAAAGGAGATGACATTTTTCCATATAGGGCCTATAATCTAAAAAAATAAATTATTAATAAAAGTAATAAAAAATTAGTATAATACTTGTTTGACTACCAAAACTGGTCACCTTTAGAGGCCCAATCAAACTGGAACCTTTTCTGTCAATTTTTTAATTTCCATATGAACTTGTAGCATACCTTTACTTTTATTGACTTCAATTTTATTACTGAGGGCCAGGTTACTGTAGTAGGAGTGACTGATCTCTCACAACAGTTTCAGGATGGCGTATTCAGCCACATCACTGTACCTATTTTCTTATCCCATAATCCATTCTTTATATATTCCCAGGCATTTTCAATCGGGTTGTGATTAGGTGAGTTGCCTGACCATTTGATGACAGGCATGCTAGTGTCTGCCAACCAGTCCTTAACCATTTTGCACCTGTTGGGAGGTGCAACATCATGCACAAACAAGCCACCTGGTTGAGATCGAAAAACCGGGGCATATAGTCCTTAAGCACATCCAAATAATTCTCATCATGCAGTGGAGTGTTCTGTGGTATAAAAATAAAGGTCCCCAGTATCATGTTCACCTAAAAAACATCCCATACCATCACAGAAGACTGTCTTACTGTTACTTGTCTGTTACTTCCGGCTCGACAACACAGTTTCAAGCTTGTTCATATACATTTAACCCATAACTGACGGGTAGCATTCATAGAGGCCGGGGCCTCGCTGCCGGGGGCTTATATCGTCGCCATAGCATGCGCGACCACTCATGCCAAATACCAGCATTCCATGCCGTTTCTTCGTAATACTACGAAGATTTGTTGTATTTTCAGTTTTCATTATTTTTTAAAGTTTCTACTTGCCAAACTTCCTGATAAATCGAGACTGAAGGGTATTTTTGTTGTTATATAGACTCCATAGTTGATCATTATTCGGTCTATAGTCCGAATAAAATAAGCAGTGTGCGGCATCATGGAGTTGAAATCGTCGGTTTGTTGCATTTTTTTTTGTTTGTTGCATGGTAAAAATGAGAAAGTGTTAAAACCGACTTAATCACATTTTCACTGGCAGAAAAATAATCTTTTGCCGTGATTGTAACAAAAAAAAACTCATGGCATGTCCATACATACTCTATGGCATGTGCGTATGTGCCCCCGGCAGATGGTCCCGCCATGCCATGGCATGTGCGTACATGCCACCCGTCGGCAATGGGTTAACCCTCTGCCGACGGGCATGGCATGTGCGTACATGCCATGCCCACTGTGAGTTTACTTGTTTAATCGTTTTTACACATAGATGGCTACACTTGTACTAAGTCACCAATGAGCCAGTTACGAGTACTGCCTGTCTCGCCCGTTCATCCTTTTCGTTGATTTATGAAAATATTTTACACTATCTTATTTTGCTGTTATTAATGTTTATAACATTATACTAATTCTAATGTTTACAATAAAAATAACAACATCGATGTTCATAGTACTAGTAAACAATTTGTTTTTCCCACCAATACAAGGAAAGGTGAAATCCGGTAAGTACACAAGATCTACTAATTGACTCCTTTGTGGCTAAGCACTAGCATAGCCATCTATGTGCAGAGACATTTCACAAAAATATAAAAAATGAGCACAGCATTTTCCCCATTTTTTATTCATTTTTCCTGTTGGTATTGGGTTAAGCTGGGTTATATAGGCCTACACTGGCTGCAAGAATGCATAAGACAGTAGCCCTATATCAACTAACATGGGTAAGTGTCTTGTATTTTCACTTCTGTCCATGAGATAATAATACGAGCCCTTTCTTGGAGGCTCCAACCATATAAGTGAACTTATAAAAATAATGGGGGCTGCCACAGTCCGAAAACCTGAGTTTTGGGAAAATGCGAAGATGAAAATCTTTCCCAACAAATGATAAGAGGGGCAGTTATGATCACAAGTTCAATCAATTATTAAAGAGGTACCAGAGTTCACCATTCAATGTTCAGCAAGTGACTGAGGCGTTAATCACTGGATGAATTGTGCCCTCTTTACAATTAATTTAAAAGGGAGGATACAACTTTTATCACCGGCACTGTATATCAGTCAAATTGTAGGGTAAAACTGGTGGTATTTCTCATCAATCCACATCACAAATGTATTCAACATTCTAAGGTGCCATGACTGGGCACTGCCCAAGAGGAGAGTTAATACAGAGCTCTGCCTCCCAACATGCCCTGGCAAATACTGTCTTCATCTTGGTATGCTCAGCAAGATAGAGCTAAAACTCAGACCACAAAGTGGGCTTGGGCTGATAGCAATGCTTTCCACAATATTTTTCTTTTATCTGTGGTGTTTCTGTTCATGTCTGTATATTATTTCTTGTACCAACACCTCATGTATTGTTAGTTTATTGTTAGGTAGGAAATTATATTCTACAAGAATATAATTTCAATTAGCCCTAGCTTTGTGAATTCGTACTGTAAAGATTAGCCAAACAGGCTGATCTAGAATGAAAATGGAACAAAATTGCATAAAAACATCACAAAAAAATGCTTAATGAAATTCTACTGGTGTTCTTGCCAGCACTAAAAATTCATAGGCCAAAACATTATGTTTTGAAAAAGTCTATGGGTATTCAACCATAAATCATAAGTGATGAAACAAAACATCGGTGATGAAAGAGTAAAGTGATGAATAACAGGCTGATAAATGATGGGGATCCCCTGTATATATGTGGATCTCCCCATACCTTTCACATCACAAAACATTTTTTGCTACATACTTTATTCCACAATTCCCTGATGCCCTTCATACCCTCTCCTATATCAGCCAACCAACCCTGTAATTATTATTACTTGTCTTAAACATTCACAATGTAATCATGATCTGTTATCCTTTCTCATCACAGGATACAAGTGCAAGTACAGGTAATCATTTATCAAGTGACTACAGCCCTCTGAGATGAAGCCCCTATTACTCCAGCCAGTTCTGCCGCTTCCCAACCCCACCCAGGAAAACAAAGAATCCTCCACATATTCACGGCAGGGTAGAGCGTATGACCGATGTGCTGGAGCGCCTGATGCTGAGTCTGTCCGACACTTTATCCTATCATACATATGTGGAGAATTCTTTGCTTCCTAGGTGGGGGTTGAGGGGCAGCAGCCCACCATGGGCAAAGCCCCTGCATTCAGCAGTATTGTTAGTTTACCCTGCAATTTCCTTGGTACCTCTCATGCCAACCCCTGCTATCAGGCCCAAGAATATGACTTTTTTTTTTTTTTTTTTTTTTTTGGGGGGGGAAGGGGGGGGTTCTGCAGCATAAGTCCTACATATCTGTACTAGTGTTAGAGGAATCCAGAGATACCAAAATTATCGCAAAAAAATTAATGGTTATTGTTACCAAGAGTGATGCACAGAGATAGAGGGTAAATGGACAGCATACAAAATACAGTTATAAGCAACAAAGGTATATCTGCAGCAGCCTCATATCTACCACCGCTCACAGACTAGGTCCACAACACCGTCACACAGCTAGAGATCTAAATGTTGTGTTTCCTGCGAGTCGGTACAAAGTGCTAATAAAGGGGGGTAAAGGGTTGCTCCCCCCGACTAGGTAAGAAACAGCAGGTAGGAAAGGTTAGGTTTGGATTCTGGGTTTGCATGATACCCTGGTTTTGGGACTTTGCCTCTGGAGAGTGCATTGCTCTCGGTAACAAATACTAAGTTACCACGTACATATTAGGTTAATTTCCGACTATGACAATTGGGCATTCACTGACAATATTTATATCATTAAATTTGTTCTCATGTGATGAGAACAAATCTGATGATCATTTCCATCTTATTCTCCAGCTGACAATCTTGGTGTGATTTGATAAGTCCTGATAGTAGGGGAGGGCATTAAGCAGATCAGGGAAATTATGGGGTAAAACGGGCAGAAATAAGGAGAATAGAGACATGTAAAACATTCGCAAAAATGCTTAAAATCAGATAAAGAAACTCTTCGGATGTCCCCACCATCTTTGAAAGTCTACAGACCAACATGCAAACCGATTGTTCGGTAAAAAATCTACAGGATTTCACATAATCCAGATCCCCCCTGTAATTATACATTGTGTCCTAACCAAAAAAACAACCTAACCTTAACCCTTTGGGATTTATACACTGTGATTTATATATTCCCTAGCCAGGGGGCTCTGCCCTGTGAACCTCCCGTGGTAATATAAAAGCCTAGCCGGGGGCTCTATCCCATGGACTCCCACATTAACATATTAATTTATACGCCTAGCCAGGGGCTACTTTGGTAAGACCATATACCTTTATGTAGCAAAGCACTGAACATTTCTTTGCTTCCGTCTATGGTCAGAATTGCTTGGTTTCTAATCACTTTTGGTTAATTTTCCAAAAATGACAACCAGGGTTTTCCCTGACAATATTTATATCATCAGATCTGTTTTCATGAGATGAGAATGAATCTGATGATCATTTCAGTTGCATTCTCCAGCTGACAATCTTGATGTGATTTGCTAAGTCCCGATAGCAGGGGAGGGCATGAAGTAGATCAGGGAAATTGTGGGGTAAAACAGGCTGAAATAAGAGGAAAAAAGAACAGAAATGTGTAAAACAAGCACAAAAAATGCATAAAATTGGGCAATGAACTCTACGGACATCGCCGTCATCTTTCAAATTCTACGCACCGACGCGCCAACTTTCGAAAAACTCGACGGGAACCAAACCCATCATTCGGTAAAAATCTACAGGATTTCACATAATCCAGAACCCCCGTAGTAATCGTACATTGCGTCCTGACTAATAAACCAACCTAACCTTAATCCTGTGGGATTTATACACTACGATCTATATATTCTCTAGCCAGGGGGATACGGCCCCTGGACCCCTGTGGTAATATATATGCCTAGCCAAGGGGCTATGCCCCCTGGAACCCCTTGGTAATATACATGCCTAGCCAGGGGGCTATGCCCCCTGTACCCCATTGTATTATATTCGCCCAGGGTAATATATGCGCCTAGCCAGGGGGCTATGCCCCCTGTACCCCATTGTATTATATTCGCCCAGGGGTAATATATGCGCCTAGCCAGGGGGCTATGCCCCCTGGACCCCATGGTATTTGCCGCACTGGATGAGTTCAAATATCAGGCTGTGATAGAAACGAATGTCTATTTGTCCAGTATATCCACAAAAGGGCTTTAAAAAGGACCCGAAATCGACACAGCACTTGAAATAAAACATTGCTACCGGCGTTTCTCAACGTAATGGCGCTGCTGGCTGTCAAATCTCCCGGTATCAAAACGTGCATGCACACAAGGTTATTGTACAGAATAGCATAAATACTTACCAAAACACGTAAATGAAGAACAATAAAAGGAAAAGAACGCATTACATGCATGAATTCGAGAAAACGGACGCTAATAATTACAAAATATTCGTTCTCACGAGCACATAGCAATACAAGGACTACTTGGTAATGAGTTCCATGTCACGTTTGTTTTGACTCTCGCGAAGTAAACATGGAAAGGACTTAGAAAATGAAGGGGCGATCTTAACTCTTGTCTGTCCTATATCTCCCTTATTTTCGATTTGGACACGTTTTGCCATAGATAAAAAGGGTATTAAATTTTTGTCAAGGTAACCACTCCATACACTTATTTTACTGTACTCCTGGTTAACATGCACGGAAAATTTTCCTAACTTTTTTTGGCATTTAGGGCATCAACAGATGCTGACAATTACAAAATAATTGTTCTCACAAGTGTGAAGCAATATATAGACTACTTAAAAGATCGTAGTAATGAGTTATGTGTCACATTTGTTTGGTCCTGCAAGAGAAACGCGGATGGGGACATGGAAAATGAAAGGTCGTTCTTCTCCCTTCTCTGTCCTTTTGCCATAGGTGAATAGTGGCTTAGTTTTTGTCAAGGTAACCTCTTCATACATATATTTTTCATATATTTTTTGCAGGTCCATATACTCATTAAGATACAAATCATTCCCTCAACTTTATAAACACATTAGCAAAATTAACCAAACCATTTCTAGCAGTATTCCATTAACTGAGGTCAATGATACCTGAGATCCCTTCTCGCTTCCCGGCATCCACCCGTGAGGACCACAATAGCCCGGTTATTCCAGTTAATTATCCTATAATGGGGAAATCTTTTCGCGTGAGTCAAACACTTGAGGGCGGCTCGACCTTCCACCATGCTTTGGTAAATACGCTACACGCTCTTAAAATCGAAT
>NC_051392.1:208022-215522 GCF_015228065.2 Penaeus monodon | reverse complement strand
GGTTCCATCACATCTATGTTGGTATAAGGTACTGTTTCACTTTTAAAAGGCAAAATATCATGGCATTGCAAAAAAAGAGCGCAATTCCCTCCAACTGCGACAACAAGCATTTTGATGAGTTTCAGGCTGTTGACTAAATCTATTTATCAATGTAAGAAATTATTGTTACGAAGTCCAGATATTTCCCAGGGCTCTGTCCTGCCAGAATAAATGAGATGAAGATTTCATTGATCAGGCTGGGTAGGGTGGTAGCAGCTCCCAGAAAGGGGAGTAGGGGGTCCCCTATATACCATCCACGTGTTACAAAAGCACATCCTGACAGAACATACGACGTGAAGATTTTGCAGAATAAGAAAATTTGTTTTTATCCTACAATTTCCTTGATACTTATCATGCCTCCCCAGATACTGGGGCCAGTATCGTTGCTGTATTTCATTTGTGAAGGAAGTGCTAACTAGATTCGTTTGAAATGCAACAAGAGCTTTCAGAAAAACATATTTTTCACCTAGAAATTTGTGTTGGGCATCATTTCCAAATTTTCTGTAAGTTTTTAATTTCCCACAACCATCCAGATCTTGCAATTATTATTCCATTTTTTCAATTAGCTACTCTGTAATGTCAAAGGAAATACATGAAAGTATTGGTTTTGTTTACAGAATGACCTTACCCCTCTGAGATTAAGTCCCTATTGCTCCAGTCATTGCTGGGAAATCCATGTGCATTATCACACGAACAAAAAAACCTTCCTACCAACCTTCCTGAATGCCCACCTGATCGCCTTGGGCTTGCTATCTGTGCTGTATTTGTAGCGACCTATTTTCTTCACTTTTAATGTTACTTTTTGCCTATACAGATTATATCACGTATTTGTGAGTACAGTTGTTTGTAATTATAATAGTGATATTACATTCTGTAAATGTGTACCAATATATCATGTGTTGCACAACTTTCTTGTTATCTACTAGCAAATGTAGTATCACAGATGAAGTGTTTTCATTTTGGTCATTCTGTCCTCTACAGAAAATATTTGCCTTGTACTAAATGGCAATATTTTAGCTGAAGTAATTTGGTCTTTGTCTCAGAGGGATGTAGTTACTCTGTATACACATGCAATTTTTAACCCTTTGCTGACGGGTGACTTCCTGATGCGGAAGCCCTCTCTCCCGGGTTGTATTCATAGTTGCTCGGGCCCCGCTACCAGAGGCTCATATCGTCACCCTAGCATGCGCAACCGCTCATGCCCAATACCAGCATCCCTTGCCTTTTCTTCATAATACTAAGAACCTATGTTGTATTTTAGTATTATTATTTTGTAAGGTCTCTATTTGCCATAGTTCTGATAAATCAAGACTGTAGGATTTTTTTTTTGTTATATAGACTCCATAGTTGATCATTATTCGCTCTATAGTCTGAATAAAATAAGCATATTGGTATTTTCACATGGTTTTACATCATCACTTCGTGAATACTATATAATGTCCTTGGCCAATGTAGTAGATTACCAACGTAATTTTTTAGACACTAACCTTGGAAGCCCGAGAAGCCTTTATGAAATGCATTGTATAGGAAAAATGAGTGTTAAAAACTACTTAATCACATTTTCAGTGGCAAAAAAATTATAATTTGCCATAATTGTAACAAAAAAACTCATGGCATGGCCATACATGCCCTGGAATACGACATGTGCACCATGGCATGTATGTACATGCCACCCGGCAGATAGTCCAGGCATGCCATGGCATGTACGTTCATGCCACCCATCGGCAGTGGGTTAATTGTTTTCACATTCTACAAATATATTTTGATTCTGTTATTTTATGTTTTGTTATAAACAAATTTTATCTTGGTACTTCATACCAAATGATGCATCGTAGACCATGGTAACCTCTTTTTGACCTATTCCAATTCTGGCTATTCTATTTTCTGTCTTTCCCTGTGTAAGGAATCCAGCCTTGGCCTCTCCCATTATTGGATTCCTGGAGAACGTTAAGGATCAAACCCTTTTATTGATCTAGGCTGGCTATGGTATGCTGTCATCAGAGTAATCATTATATCTGTGAAACTCAAATTAATTTGTGGTAGGCTTCTGTAACTACTTTGCAGAATGAATTAAATTCTTGATATGAATTATTTGATAACACCACAGAGTTGATTTTCTTTTTTGAATAATGAGAAAGACACTGAATTCCAGGTACATGTGCACGGTGTGAAATGAAAAAATCCACTGAGAAATTTACTACATCACAACTTTACCTATCTCCTATACACGCATATGGAGTGAGGCATTTGAAGCAGTTTCCTTATAGCCATGATTGACTTATCACTGTATGTGTATAGGGGAGAAGAGGGGTAAAGCTGAGAAGTAGTCAATAGTAAATGGTAGGGTATCATTTCAAACCTTGTGAGCGAACCCAGATACTCGGACACAGTGGTTGTGTAAGCACCTTTTTGCTCTGATACAAACATGTATGATTATATGTGGCTGTTTCAGTATTCTAGATTGTTGTTTTCTTAAGCCTTGGGCAGTGTAGAATATATGTCTATTACAACATGTTTCAAAACAACCAAATTAGTTCACCCCCACTATTGTTCTGGTTCAGTAATATTAATGAAATCATATACAAATGTGACTTTACTTTTGTAAAGGTTGTGAGATTTAGTCAAATCATTCCTAGGGCCGTTGAAGAACTGGTCTAAATTTCTATTATTTTCTGGTAAAGGTCAAGGCAGCTACTGCAAGTAATATATATCTCTATAGAATATATATATTACTTTTGGTTTGGGACTAGATTAAAAGGTTTCTTAGAATTCATAAGTTAGACTACATGTACTCCATTGGCTGATATTTTCTGCCCTTTCCAGGCAGGAGCTTATGAGTATGAAGAGGACGGTGAGAAGGGTGCGGCAAACAAGAAGCCAAATGGACTACCCATCTGGGGCAATGAGAAGTCCATGAACCTGAACCCCCTCATCCTAACCAACATCCAGTCCTCGCAGTATTTCAAAGGTAGGTAAGACACTGAGCATTCTTTCTCTTCATTCGTGTGTACAAGATAGAAGGTTGTTTAGGCAGTGGTTAGATCGTGCTTCACTGGGAATGTCATGCTGCATCGATTCATGTGGGTGTGTATATGTATATATACGTATATATATATATATATATATATATATATATAGTATATATATACGTATATATATATATATATATATATATATATATATATACGTTATATATATTATATAACGTATATATATATAATTATATATATATCTATATATATATATACGTATATATATATACTACTATAAAAATATAATATATATATTATATATATTTTATATATATCGTATATATATTATATATATATATATGATATCTATCGTTATATATATATATATATAATAATAAACTATATATATATATTCTACTATTTTATATATATATCTATATATATTATATCGTCTATCTATATCTATATTCTATTATATCTTATATATATATATATATATATATCTTATATATATCTCTCTATATCTTATCTCTCTCTCTTCTCTATGCTCTATATATATCTTAGATATATATACGTCATATCTAAATCTAACTACCGTATATATATATACATATACGTACTTATCTATCTATATAACGTATCTATATATATATACGTTATCTATATATATGCTATCTATCATATTGTAAGAATACATCTCTTATATACTATGCGTATAGAATATATATCTATATCTATCTCATATATTACCGTATCTATAGATATCTCGATATATCTCTCTCTAATCTATCTACATCTATTTCTACGTATATATATATCTCTATGTCTATATCTATCTTCTATATCTATCCGTCTATCTAATCTATATATATATATATATATAGATCTATATCTCTATCATCCTTATATATATATATTCATCTAATCTATCTGTATATATGTATATTCTCCGTATCTCTACCTCTACTATATTATCTTTCTCTTCTATCTCTATCTATCCTCTCTCCGTATCTCTATACCCTATGTTCTCTCTCTCTCTCTCTTATCTCTCTATATCTCTTCTCTATCTTCTCTCTCCGTATCTCTATTATCACTCTCTGTCTCTCTCTCTGGTCTCTCTCTCTCCTATCTATGTCGTCTCTCTGTCTCTCTATCTGTCTCTACTCTCTGTCTCTCTACGCTGTCTCTATTCTATTTCTATCTTCTGTCTCTCTCTCTCATGTCTCTCTCTCATGTCTCTCTCCTCTGGGCCTGCTCTCTGTCCTCTCTCTCTGTTCCTCTCTCTGTCTCTCGTCTCTCTCTCACTCTGTCTGATCTTCTCTGTCCGCTGTTCTCTGTCTTCTTCTCTGTCTCTCGCTCTTCTCTGTCTCTCTGTCTCTCTCTCTCTGTTCTTCTCTCTGTCTCTGTCTCTCTCTCTCTGTTCTGTCTCCTCTGTCTCTGTGCTCTTCTCTCTGTCTCTTCTGGCTCTCCCTCTCTGTCTCTGTTCTGTCATCTCTCTCTCTGTCTCTCTCTCTGATCTCTGTCGCTCTCTCTCTTCTCGCTCTCTCTCTCTGTCTCTGTCTCTCTCTCTCGTCTCTTCCTGTCATCTCTCTCTTAGTAGCTCTCTCCCCTGTCCCCTATCCTCCTCTCTCCCCTCTACTCTCTCTCTCTCTCCCTCTATCTCTCTGTCTCTGTACTCTCTCTATGTCTCTGTCCTCTCTGTCTTGGCTCTCTCATGTCTCTGTCTCTCTCTGTCTCCTTTGTTTTCGTCTCTCTCTGTTATCTGTCTCTCTCTCTGTCTCTTTTTCTCTCTTGTCTCTGTCTCTCTCTCTCTGGCTTCTCTCTCCACTCTCCCTCTCTCTCCTCCTCTCTCTCTCTCCCCTCTCCCTTCTCTCTCCCCTCTCTCTCTTCTTCCTCTCTCTCGCCCTCTCGCTCTTGCTCCCTCTCTCTCTCTCTCCTACTATCTTCTCTCTTATATATACTACCAACTGTGTGTGTGTATCTCTCTGTCTCTATATGATTCTCCTCTGTGTATATCCTCTGTTCGGTGTGTCTCTCTCTTTGTCCGCTGTCTCTCTCTAGTGTCTCTATCTTG
Organism: Penaeus monodon; assembly: GCF_015228065.2. NCBI lineage: Eukaryota > Metazoa > Arthropoda > Malacostraca > Decapoda > Penaeidae > Penaeus > Penaeus monodon. The sequence continues at coordinate 210,437 of NC_051392.1, read as the reverse complement.
TCTCTCTGTGTATCCTATTCTCTCTATGTCTCTCTCTGTCTCTATCTGTCTCTCTCTGTCTCTCTTGTTCTCTGTCTCTCTCTGTTAATCTCTTTCTCTCTCTGTCTCTGTTCCTCTCTGTGTCTTCCTCTGTCCTCTCCTCTGTGTCTCTTCTCCTGTCTCCCCTTTTCCTTCTGTCTCTGCGCTCTGTGTCTCTCTCTTTTCTGTGTCCTCTCTGTCTGTGTCTCCTCTCTTGTCTCTCTCTCTGTCTCCTCTCTTTTTCTCTCTCTCTGTCTCTCTGTCCCTCTGTCTCTCTCTTGGGTCTCTCTGTCTCTGTCTCTCTCTGTGTCTCCTATGTCTCTGTCTCTCTCTTGTTGTCTCCTCTGTCTCTGTCTCTCTCTCTGTGTCCCTCGCCTGTTCCGCCTGTCTCTCTCTCTGTTGGATCTCTCTCGTCTCTGTCTCTCTCTGTGTCGATATCATCGTCTCTGTTCTTCTCTCTTTGGGGTGGGGTGTCTCTCTCTGTCTCTGTCTCTCATCGCTGTGTCTCTTCTGTCTCTGTCTCGTCGTGGGTCTCTCTCGTGTCTCTGTCTCTCTCTCTCTCTGTCTCTCTCTGTCTTATCTCTCTCTCTGTGTGTGTCTCTCTCTGTCTCTGTCTCTCTCTTGTGTGTCTCTCTCCATCCTGTCTCTGTTCTCTCCTCTGTGTCTCTCTCTCTGTCCTGTCTCTCTCTCTGTGGTTCTATCTCGGTCTCTGTGTCTCTGCTTTGTGTCTCTCTGTGTCTATCTCTGTCCTCTGTCCTCTCTCTGTGTCTCTTAATGTTCCTGTCTCCTCTGTGTCTCTCCTGTCTCTGTCTCTCATCTGTGTCGCTCTCCTGTCTCTGTCTCTCTCTGGTGTCTCTCTTCTGTCTCGTCTCTCTCTCTCTCTCTCCCTCTCTCTCTCTCTCTCTCTCTCTCTTCTCTTTTCCTTCTTGTCTCCCCTTTTTGTTTGTTCTCTTTTTTTGTTCTCTTTTCTGTCCTTTTTTCTTGTTTTTTTTCTCTTTGTTCTTGTCTCTTTTTTTTTTCTCTGTCTTCGGGTTTTTTTGTTCTCTCTCTTTTTCTCTCTCTCTCTCTCCCCTCTCTCTCCTTTTCTCCTCTTCTCTCTCTCTTCCTCCTCTCTTTTTGTTTCTCTCTTCTCTCTCTTTTTTCTCTTCCTTGTTTGTTCTTTTTTTCTGTCTCTGTCCTCTTTTTTTCTTCTCTTCTCTTTTTTTCTCCTCTCTCTCTCTCCCTTTTTCTCTCTCTTCTCTCCTCCTCTCTCCCTCTCTTCTCCTTTCTCCCCTTTTTCCTCTGTCTCTCTGTCTCTCTCTTCTCTGTCTTGTCTCTCTGTCTCTCTCTCTCTCTCTTTTCTCTCTCTCTCTACTTTTTTCTTTCTCTCTCAGAGCTCCAATCACTCGACGATAAACAGGCAATAAGGTTAGGTAACAGAAACTTGTTAAGTTAAAGAATTGTCTAAAAGCTTTAGGTGAGCCTGAGATGCCGACATCCAAACTGGACAGCAATGCCCAAAGAAAGGCAAAATAAGAGAGAGAGAGAGAGAGAGAGAGAGAGAGAGAGAGAGAGAGAGAGAGAGAGAGAGAGAGAGAGAGAGAGAGAGAGAGAGAGAGAGAGAGAGATATGGGGAGTCAGGGACATACAAGATGAGAGAGAGAAGGTTGGGGGGGGAGCGGAGGGGAGGGAGGGAGGGAGGGAAAGAGAGAGATAAAGAAAGAGAGAGAGATGGGGGGAGAGTGAGAGGGAGAGAGAGAGAGAGAGAGATGGATAGGCCTATACTAAATAGAGTCGCATATATTTTTCCTTGTGTATGTATGTAACATATATGTGTGCACATATGCGTACATAATGTACACGAATATGGCCTAAATATTACACATATTTTATCGTATTCCTTGTTTATTAATAAGCCTCTTGTGCATACGTTAAAAAAAAATGAAAATTAAATATCCGCTCGTAATGAGCGAGGTTGCGAGCACGTGGCGACCATAACGGTAATTCTTTCATCTGGCGACATTCGTTCTTCCCGATTATTTTTCACCGATTAAATACCGATACAATTGTTTCTTCCACTTATTTTTTTTTTCTTTCTTTCTTTTTTTTTTGTCATCCGAATTTGGTGTCCAGGAAAAATAAAAAGCAATAATAAGAACATTACAGATGCTACACCGACACTCGAACTCCTCCCCAACCCTCCTGCGCGGGAAACTCTCAAGAAAATTCAGTCGCGCTGCGTTGATGTTTCGAGGCAGACTTGTTTCATCTTGGCAGTCATTCATCAAGTGCAACCTCATCGACCTGATTATCCTCTGAGTCAAACTCCGAGGTAATATCCCGTGAAATTAATACTATAATCTATTGGTGTGTTCTTAATATTTTAAACATTGTGTATATGTGGTTTATATACATATA
>NC_051392.1:201287-207922 GCF_015228065.2 Penaeus monodon | reverse complement strand
ATAATGGTAATAAAAAGGGGTATAGAGAGGGTAACAAATGGAGTAAGACGGGGATTTGTAAAAGGGGAAGAGGTTAAGGGTATAGGGTGATTACATCAAATGGAGAGCATGTGAGAGTAAACTGTTATAAAAACCATTATGAAACAATTGATGGGTAATATGGGTAAAAAATGGTAGTTGGAGTCTAGAGAATAAGATAAGGGGACAAGAAAAGGTGATGTAGTATCAGGAAGAATGTCAGGAGGGGGGGATCTGGAAAAGGGACATTGCTGTGATAAAAGGGAGTCAACATGAGCACCCATGTGGAAGTGGTAAGGTTAACGGGGAAGTAGTTCTGTGAAAAAAAGGGGCTGCAGGGGCACTAGATGTATCACGATTGTGTCTGAGGGTCAGATATAAATAAAAGTCTATAATCTTAGAAACACTTCTGTATTCCCCAAACTGACTTCAGAATATTGTGAAAAAGAGTAATGAATAAAAAGTAGCAAAAACATGTCCAGTACATTCATGATTGCACAGACGAATGATTTTTGTACAACAAAATAACTGCAGTTTTAAAAGCCTTCTAGGCTTTTTTTGTGAGTAAATGTTATCTTAACAAAACTGGGTATGGCACAATACAATATTAGGGGTGGGTATATTTAAACTTTTACTGTACATCTCTCCCTACCCACAACTACATCACCCATACCTACACAGAACTCACACAGTAACACCCAAACTCACTCCAGCCCACTTTAACACCCACAAAACTGTATTCACAAAGTTTTATAGTGGGAGTATATTCGACTTTATTCTAAACAAAAAATCAAAATGTATTTTAAAAAATAAATTATTTGAATCATCGTTTTTTTTTTTTTTTACTCTAATTTCATTTGTTATAAAATCTCTAATTTAAATTATATATTTATATTGTGCCCATTTTGTGTTATAATACTTCAATGCATCATATTTAGGTAGTAACATACAAAAATAAAAATGTCAGTTCCTGAAAGCAAAACTTCCAAGCAAAAGGGGGAGAGTTTGCCTCAGCTGAGTCAAACTCAAAAAATGTGATACTTCTGCCTTCAGACTGTCTGTTCTTTGTCTTTGTTCTTCTATTTATTTCATGAGCTTTTCAATACTGAGGGTAATGCTTTGCACCCTCTCCAGTCCCAAAAAGGTTCATATTATTTAGTGGTTTGAGACAGACTTTGAAATTTATTTTTTTCAGGATGAAGTATCATTTCCTCTCCAGTGCAATAAAACAGCAGGGAAAAACTGAATACTTTATTTCATAATTTAATATAAATATTACTAAGATAACTGACAAACAATGCTGTCACATCAAATTAAAAGTTAACTTGCTTCTGTTGAACATAAAGGCATGGCCATAAACAAACAAATATTCTGATAAAAATATTTCAGTCCAAGTAGGATCACATAGCATAACTACCGATAAAAAAATTCTACACAAAAAAAATAGTCCAAGACATTTTTAGCAACTGTATCCAAAATCAGAAACAATTTCACTAGGCATTATTTTTGTACATGATGGGGTTTCAATTTAAAATAGTATCTTATCATATAAATGTGACAAGAATTACATTTGTTGATTGAGCTTAGTCTAAGACATTAACCTTAGTCATGTTTTAAGGCAAAACCTCCCCAGAAATACATCTTACAAACTTGAGGCTGAGTAACACAGCATGTAAACTGACTTGGGACTGGCTGGCATATGAGAACAAGAGAAATGTCTATATGAAGGCTGGGGGCTCACAAATGCTCCAGATTTGGAGTCGATAACCCCCTATCATAGAAAAAAAATATATATGTATATTGTCTTCTTATCTGGTCTAGTTGTGTGAGTTCACATCACTCATTTTCTTTTAGTGATAAAAATGTATTTTCTTGCAGCCCTTTACGGAACACTTTAAAGAACTCTTCAATCAAACTACAACTACAGGCATTATTACAAGAATACAAGATCTACTTCACAGAAATAAATCAGGATGGATATTCTCCCTTGGTCTCTTGGGGTATGAATCACCTTATAACTACCTTGTGATCTACTGATCATCTATCACCTGAGCTAGCAAATACACTTTGATATCAAAGTGTGTACCATGAAGCCTTGACACAGCAATATACAAATAACTAGTCAATGCACATCAGTGTTGTTGGAACACGATGGTCAAAAACACCAGTAGTCCTCTACTATATAACAGTAACTGTCAAGTGCAATGCTACTCCTTGAGGTGCTGGAGGAATTTATGTTGATAAGGAATCTAAGTATATGTGTGGATGGGTCACTCCAATAAACTGATCTCTTCATGCTCTACACAAATTAGCAATGACCATTTTTTCTCTTTCAATCAATCCAACTTGCAATACTGACTCTCACTTTAATAACCATAAAAAAAAAAATAAATAAATAAAAAAAAAATAATAATAAAATAAAATAAAATAAAAAAACTAAAGTGGTCATTATCTGCATTACAACTCAGGATCATACTTTTCCAGTGGCCAAAATTCACAACCATTCCTCGTTACAACCACTGCTCCAATAATATATGCTGGTGACAAAAATATGAGAAGTACACTCATTATACAAGAGGAGAGAGTTCATGCTAAATCTATGTGCATGAGCCCAGCCATCATGATCACTATCATACTGTATCCCAAATTTAACACTTATAAAATGGTAAAACTTTACTTCTAAACAGAAATACACTGCTTCAGTCTCAAAATCATGGCAACAAACATTAATGATTCTCATCACTGTGGAAGAAACTGAAATACATTTTTACAATTGAAAATTTTCATAATTTACATCACTATTATTCCACAAACTAGTTTGAAAATAATTTGTACATATAGAAATGCAGACTATTCAAAATATCTCCTAGAACTCTACCTGGTTTCTGGATAAAAATGAAAATATATATACATATACATATACACAATAATACATGTTCAAAAAACATGTACAATTTTCTTTAAAAATGAAAAAGAGAAAAAAGATGGCTACAATATCATTAATGGTCTAAAGAGTGTATAAAGAGAGAGAGAAAGAAAAAAATGCTAATAATTGCAAACCTCAAAAATAAATTTCTGATACATAACTTCCCTTATTTCTGCTCAACAATTACTACTTTGCAACATGAGCTATTTATGGAGTCCCTTATAGCAAAAAAAATCTTATTGTCTCTACCCTTTGACTCCTATGTAGACTGTACCTGCCTAATGTTTAATACCGATGCCTTCTGTCTCTGTCGCGGGACCGAGACCGACTTCTGTGGTAGTGATCTCGACTGAAATGAAAGGAACAGGTTATTGCCATATAATCCTTATGCATTATGATAGAAAACAGATTGTTACACACAACCTGGAGATCCTGGCTACTAGACAGTCTCACCTTGGGTTGTTTCCACAATTCCTACCACCCCAGCAATTCTGACCCATGTAGATATAAACAAATGAAAGTTTTTCTACCATAGCATCAACAATTCCTTTTTTTTTTTCAAATGCTGTCCCACATTGATCTGGTGGGTCCAGATGCCTTAGGCCTACCATTTTCCAAGGTCTTTATTTATCATTTAACCCACTGGATCCGTCTGCATCACAACAATCAAATCACCAAAAATCCAGGCTGCTCTGTCAGGTGGCTGCTTGTTGGTCGGGTGCACAGGAACATGGGTGACAAGACTCTATGCCTCCTATTTGCGAAGTTATTTACTCTTTTTACACATAAGCTTTTGGCCATTTTCCAAGTCCATATTTGCCATTTGATTTGCATTCTCAAGATGGTAATAGTTTTTTTTTCTTTGCACAGACTCCAATCATCTCTCTGGGTTGTCTACAACTCAGTGCAAGAAAAATAGAACTATGTAACACTATGCTACTTTTGTCATTAATTTTTTTTTTTTTTAATATTCAATTTTCTGTAATACAACCTGCGTCACCCCTCACAGCACTAGGAATACAATGCTGAGCATGGAAATGGCTTCCTCCATGGAGCATGCACTTTTCCAGTCATCACTCACAGACATTTCATTCCATCCATCGATGGGAATAATGCAAAATTGCCAAATGAGTAAAATACGCTTCCTAATAGTGAGTCTTTGGCATCACCCAGCCTTCAGCCAAAACACTCATGACGGCAGATTCACGTCACCTGGCCTACAGCCAGATTTTCCTGTGACGGCAAGTTCACATCACCCAACCCTCAACCTGGATTTTTTCATGACATGATGGTCACATCACCTGGATCCAAAGGGTTAACAGGCTATATGATGGTGGTAATAGACTGTTCTGCTTGCACAGACTTCATATCTCACTAGGTAGAACAACATTGTGCAATAACAATAGCAATAAGTAATATTGTGTATTGTTAATTCTTAAATATTCTTGTATCATTTTATTTTCTGTAATGCCCTGCAACACCAGTCTCAGTGGGCAGGAATAGGATCATTTGCATGGGCAGTGTCCTCATTAGAGCCAGGGCTCTTCTCTATGGCTCAGCCAAAATTTTTCAGAATGTGATAGTCATGTAACCCAATTCCAATGGATTAAATGATCAAATAAAATGGGGACGTATTTCATCCTCTTTATCCCACTGAATCAAAGTGATATCATCTCATGAAAAATTTTAGCAGAGGGCTGGGCACAGTCATGGAAAAGTTTGGCCAAGAGCCAAGGTAACAAGAATGTGCCATCATGAAAAATTTGGCTGATGGCTGGGGTAACAGGAACAACTCACCATGAGTGCACAAAGTTCTGAGAGGAAAATGAGACTCAGTGGGAATTTCAAAGAGGGATCCAGCATTATTTCCACCAGTTAAAGAGGATAGAATGTTCCATCCATTAGCCATGACTGGAAGAATGCCAGCTCCAAGGAGGACACTATTTCCATGCTGTGATCAGCGGCACGGGGTATGTGACAGAAAATTGAATAATAAAGTATAAAAAAATTATAAAAATAGAATGTATTTTTTGTTACTATTGTTTCACTGAGATGCAGACTCCTTAGGGAGATGATATGGAGTCTGTGCAAGGAAAACAGTCTATTACCATCTTGATACAGCATATCAAATGATAATCATAGACCTTGCAAACTGGCAAAAAAAAGTAATAAACACTTATGCAGAGAAAGTGATGATAACATTGCAAAAGGAAGGCAAGGGGTTTTGATACCACAAATGAGTATTCATCATGTTGGCCAAGCCGACAAACCACAATTTTTGTCCAAGTGCGAGCCAGATACAATGGGTTAATATACAAGATCCCTACCTGCCATCTGTTTTCTTCTCCTTCTTGATGCGATGTTTTTCTCTCTCGAGGAGGTCAGCAAAGTCTCTGTGACCTCTGTCTTCAGCATATCTGTCATGATGGTGCCTGTGTTTCCTGTCATGGCTGCAAAATAAAGAAAGAAATTAGTGTACATTTCTCTGTAAATACACAACCCCCCCATCACCCCCCACACAAATCAATGCTATATTCTAGGCTGAATTCCAAACAATTCAACATTTGCAATAAACAAAAATCATAAAGGAACTGTTGAAGATTTCATCAATGTGATACTATAAAGAATACTGATAAGCAATTAATACAAATAATATATTAATAACAGTGACAATAATAGTAATAATAATATAGTGGCAAAGGAGGAGGATGTGGAGGCAATGCTGCAGCTGTTGCCTGGGCCATACCTGCGGCTTCTGCTCCTCCTCCTGTCCTTGTCCCTATTTCTGTGACGGTCGTGGTGGTCTCTCTCTCTGTCCCGATGCCTGTCTCTACCTCTGTCACAGTCACCATTCCTCTCCCTGGGGTGATCTCTTGACTTCTCATGTGACCTCTCCTTCCGTTTGTCACCATCTCGCTCTTTCTCTTTATCATGATCTCTCTCTTTCTCTCTATCTCGCTCTAAAACTCCTTCTTAAAAGCTTCTCTCACTTCCCTTCGCTTTCATAGGTTCTCTCTCCCCTCTCTCCCCCCCCCCTTTTTTCTCTCCTCTCCTCTCTCCTCCTCCTCTCCCTCTCTCTTCCTCTCTCCTCCTCTCTTCCCTCCACTCTCCTCTCTCTCCACTCTCTCTCTCTCTCTCTCTCTCTTCTCACTCTCACTTCTCTCACTATATCCTCCTCTCTCTCTTCTCCCCTCTCTCACTCCTCTCTCTCTCCTCACTCTCTCTCTCTCTCCCCCTCCTCTCTCTCTCTCCTCTCTCTCTTCTCTCTCCCACTCCTCTCTCCTCTCTCTCTCTCTCTCTCCTCACTCTCTCTTCTCTCTCCCCCTCTCCTCTCTCACTCCCCTCTCTCTCTCTCACTCTCTCTCTCCTCTCTCTCCTCCCTCTCACTCTCCTCACTCCCTCCTCACTCTCTCTCTCTTTTCGCTCCCTCACTCACTCACTCACTCTCTCTCTTGCTCCCTCACTCACTCACTCACTCTCTCTCTTGCTCCCTCACTCACTCACTCACTCTCTCTCTTCCTCCCTCACTCACTCACTCACTCTCTCTCTTGCTCCCTCACTCACTCACTCTCTCTCTTGCTCCCTCACTCACTCACTCACTCTCTCTCTTGCTCCCTCACTCACTCACTCACTCTCTCTCTTGCTCCCTCATTCACTCACTCACTCTCTCTCTTGCTCCCTCCCTCACTCC
>NC_051392.1:192080-201187 GCF_015228065.2 Penaeus monodon | reverse complement strand
AGAATATTTGTTTGTTTATGGCCATGCCTTTATGTTCAACAGAAGCAAGTTAACTTTTAATTTGATGTGACAGCATTGTTTGTCAGTTATCTTAGTAATATTTATATTAAATTATGAAATAAAGTATTCAGTTTTTCCCTGCTGTTTTATTGCACTGGAGAGGAAATGATACTTCATCCTGAAAAAAATAAATTTCAAAGTCTGTCTCAAACCACTAAATAATATGAACCTTTTTGGGACTGGAGAGGGTGCAAAGCATTACCCTCAGTATTGAAAAGCTCATGAAATAAATAGAAGAACAAAGACAAAGAACAGACAGTCTGAAGGCAGAAGTATCAGATTTTTGAGTTTGACTCAGCTGAGGCAAACTCTACCCCTTTGCTTGGAAGTTTTGCTTTCAGGAACTGACATTTTTATTTTTTGTATGTTACTACCTAAATATGATGCTATTGAAAGTATTATAACACAAGATGGGCACAATATAAATTATATAATTTAAATTAGAGATTCATAACAAATGAAATTAGAGTAAAAAAAAAAAAAACAGATGATTCAAATAATTTATTTGTTAAAATACATTATGATTTTAGTTTAGAATAATAGTCGAATATACTCCTACTATAAAACTTTGTGAATACAGTTTTGTGGGTGTTAATGTGGGCTGGAGTGAGTTTGGGTGTTACTGTGTGAGTTCTGTGTAGGTATGGGTGGATGTAGTTGTGGGTAGGTAGAGATGTACAGTAAAAGTTTAAATATACCACCCCTTAATATTGTATTGTGCCATACCCAGTTTTGTTAAGATAACATTTACTTCACAATAAAAGCCTAGAAGGCTTTTAAAACTGCAGTTATTTTGTTGTACAAACAATCATTCGTCTGTGCAATCATGAATGTACTGGACATGTTTTTGCTACTTTTTATTCATTACTCTTTTTCACAACTATTCTGAAGTCAGGTGGAGAATACAGAAGTGTTTCTAAGATTATAGACTTTTATTTATATCTGACCCTCAGATCACAATCGTGATACATCTAGTGCCCCTGCAGCCCTTATTTTCACAGAACTACTTCCCTGTTAACCTTACCACTTCCACATGGATGCTCATGTTGACTCCCTTATATCACAGCAATGTCCTTCTCCAGATCCCTCCCTCCTGACATTCTTCCTGATACTACATCACCTTTTCTTGTCCCCTTATCTTATTCTCTAGACTCCAACTACCATTTCTACCCATATTACCCATCAATTGTTTCATAATGGTTTCATAACAGTGTTACTCTCACATGCTCTCCATTTGATGTAATCACCCTATACCCTTAACCTCTTCCCCTTTTACAAATCCCCGTCTTACTCCATTTGTTACCCTCTCTATACCCCTTTTTATTACCATTATATCCTACAGTGCTTGGTTAATCACCTAGGCCATACCCCTTATGGGGACCCTAAAGGTAAGTCTTTCCCCACTTATTTCAGGCTCACCATAGCCAATAATGAAGATTTTTTTACCCGCAATAGGGGCATTAAGACTTGCTCCTTCATCAACTAGTCTATCTAAATTTGATTTCTCTGGTTTCCTTTGACCACGACTCCAACCACTGATACTAATACCCCCACCTCGATGTTTGCAGTCAGCTCTGTCCATTCCGAATCATTCACCCGGTAATTACCCACCCTTCAGAATACACCCCATCCTCTCTCCCAACATCCTCTGCTCCATCTCCTATTGCACAGTCCTCTTCATTGTTTATCCCCCCTTATTAGTACTCTTCATCCCTACAGTCCTCCCCGCAGTACTACCTCACTCAGCACCACTCTTCATCCCGCTATTTTCCTTCTACCGCTCCCACCTCAACAAACCCTTTGAGTATTCTTTTTGGCCCAGCCAAGTGGGGTCGATTCTTGATGATTTCCCCTACAGCCCCTTACTCTGACAATACTCTTCACTTTTAACAATGTCTCCAAAACAAGCAGACAAAGTTTCCTTTCGCATTAATTCTGATCGTTTACGCCTTGTCACATTTACATCTGAGTCCCAAGCTCGGGCACTATCTATCCAGACTGACCTCGCTAGCAAACCTATTCCTTCTCAGCCTCACTCCTTCCTTAATATTTGTACCGGAACTGTTTTCGTTTCCTCGACAGATTGTTCTGTCTACGACAAGGACTGGTCAGACTGAAAACGACCTATGATGCAGTGGCAGTACAGTGCTACACTCTTCCTCCCAGAGGCCAACGCAAGTCCTATACCAATATTACCGTAGATATAATCTCCTGCACCGTCCAACCATATCGATCCCTTCCTCGTCATTGTCACATATGTTGTTTTAGCCACCCAGCCAAACACCGTTGCTTCACAGCCTGCTGCCCTCTATGTGCCCAGCATGGTCATGGCCGTTCAAATTGCTCTTCTCAGTCACGCTCCGATGCCTACCCCACCTCCTCCCTGTACCTGTTGCATTAGACAATCTAAACGTTCCACTCCATCTTCTCCTACCACATCCTTTCCTACACCCATCAGCAGAGTTGGGCAAAAGAAAACCTTTATTTCTCAAACCTCCCCTCCCAGCTCCCTTTCAAAAACTCTTTCCCCCCCAATCCCTTGCCCGTTGTTGTCGTGGGGGGGCTTAGGAGGCGGAGACTGGGACCCAATGATGGGGAACTCCCCAACCTTGGGACTCAGCCCTCGACTCAACTAATTTTGCATGGTCTTTATTTTCCTTCCCACTTTTCGTTTCTGTCCCTTCACCAAACCCTTCTGCTATCCACCTCCTAAGGTGTGAGAGCCGTGCTGAAAGGATGAAAGGCTGACTTTGTGCCAGTCCTGAACGGCCTGAGGGAGCCATGGGCACGGTATTCCCCTGATTTAGTTATCTAGCCCTTACCCCTCAAGGGGACCCCGAGGGGTGGACTGTTTTTATCCCCAACATAATCCAGGCTTACCATGGCCAGTAATGAAAACTTATCCCCACTATTAGGGGCAATGAGGCTTGCCCCTTTATCAAATAGCCCCAACGATGTAAACCCACCAGATTCCCTGACCCCAGGCTCTCCTTTGACCACGCTCCGAACACTGCAATAACTACCCCCTCATCAATACCTACTAGTACAGTAGCCAACAATCAACCCTTAAGGAACATTTCCACTCTCCCAGCAATCTCAACTTCACACCTCTACCCCCACAACCTCCAACATCAACCACCCCATCCTCCTAATTAATACCTTACAGCCTTATTGCCCACCTCCCCATAACACTACCTCCCTTAACACTACTCCATCTTCGTCACGCCCCCGCCCTTCGACTACCCCTATCTCTACAACAATTTTGAATACCCTCTTCAGCGCAGCCAAATGGGACCGATTTTTCGTGATCCCTCCCACAGCTCCCTACTCTGACAACACCCTTCTCTTCCAACAATGTCTCCAAAAACAAGTAGGTAAAGTCTCTTTCCGTAGCCGACCCGACCGCTCCCGACTTGACACAGTAACATCCGAAACCAAGCTATAGCATTAACAAAACTAACAGACCTATATGGTAACCCCATCCTTGCAGAACCCCATCCAACCCTCAATACTTGCACCGGAACAGTTTCAATCTCCCCAGCAAATTGCCCAATCTATGACAAAGATTGGTCAGATTGTGGAGAAGATCTACTTGCCTGTCTCACAGACTATGATGCAACATCAGTACAATGCTACTCCATTCCCGCCAGAGGTCATCGAAAGAAACCCACTAACATAGCCAAAATTACATTCCGTAGGCATGACCTTCCCTTTAACGTCTACATAGGAGGAGAATCCCTCCCTGTTCGTCCATGCCAACCCCCTCCACGTCAGTGCCAAAATTGTTGGCGTCTAGGACACCCAGCCAAACATTGCCGTTTTACAGCCAGATGCCCACTATGTGCCCAACCTGGCCATACCGATCTAACTGCCCTGCACAATCACGCACATGTGCCAAACTGTGGCGGCCCCCATAATGTATTTTATAGGGGTTGTCCCACCTATAAATTTGAGTCTGAGGTAGCAACTCTCAGATTCAAACTTGGATTCACACTACGTGAAGCCAGACAAGAAGCACGTCGACGTGGTTTCTCCCTTACTCCTTACTCCAGTAATACTGCTCATTCTACCAATTCTCCTACCCCCCCCCTACATCTAACCCCCCCCTCTTGTACCTCCTACCTTCCCCAGTCAAACTCTTTTGCCATCCTAAATCCAGACACTCCAATCTCTACTACAGATACTTCAATCACCACTACAATCCCAACACCTTCCCCTCTCCTCCTCGCACTACCCGTAACAGACATAACAAAACGTTCCACCCCTCTTCCCCTACCACACAATCACCTCCACCTTCCTTTGCTCCTATGCTTGAGACACCAGTCCTCTCTTCCCCCCCTCACAAGAAATCCTTATCCCCAAAACTCCCGAACCAACTCAGAAGAAGAAACCATTGAAAATATTCAAGATTACCTAATGAAAACTGACACTCAACCTCCAAATCTTACAACTCCTGCTCCTTCCACACTCCAAGTAACTGCTGATATCCATCCTCCTCCTAACGATATCCCCCCTACACCCTATCCTCCTACCCCCTCCCAACACAGCCCATCCCCCCCGACCCCAACCCCGCCCACATTAACCCTCCCACCATCCCCTCTATCCCTTCCACTCCCTCCTTACGCACGTGAATCCCTTATGTAACTCATTAACTCTCAAAAAGTCAATACACACCACCAGACACTCCAATCCCACACATCCTACTGCCGTGCCCACCGTTTTGAAACAACTCGTACCTCTGCTTTCCCCCACCTATCCCCCCTTCACCGACCTCCCAACCTATCAGACATCCTTACAGAATCCCACACTTTCTGCTTCAACAACCTATTCTCTTTCCTCAAACGCATACATATCCATCATCTAGTCTAACTCCTTACCATACCCGACCCTAACCCTTTCACTCACCAATTCCTTTGCCCAGCTTAGACAACTAATCACTAACTCAACCACCCTTCCCTAACATTAACTATAGTGCTACATGACCTTAGATGTCTAGCACATTTATCTTGCTTTTAACCATTAACCATTCAGAAACTCTTTAAGATATTCAAAATTTCCTAAGCATGATCCAGGAGAACGCTCTGTTCCCACATCCATCCTCCAATCCATCATTTTCTATTCGCTCTACATCCAAAGTATTTGCTGATATCCATCCTCCTCCTCCTCAAGTTCTCCTTACCCCTTTTCCTCCCATTCTCCCCCAGAACACCCAATTCTCTCCTCCATATGCACCACCATTCCCTCTTCCTTCCCCATTATCCGTGCCACTCCCACCTGGATGCTCACGATACTTCCTTATGTCACAGCAGTGTCGCTAATGACAGATATTAACGAGGCAGAAATTTTTAAATAAATGAATAAATAAATATTAAATTAGGTGATAATATATATATATATATATATATATATATATATATATATATATATATATATATATATATATATATATATAGTAAATCAGATTCAAAGTTTATCAAAATCAGATCGGCTAAACAGTCTCAAAGTCTATCAAAATGAGATCAGCTCATTTGTTAAAGTGTTCGGCAGTCTCAGTTCTTTGATCGGATTGGGATTTTCAATACTGGTGGTGTTGCATTTGTGAAAATGTGTCTTAAGATAGTATTCTTAGGAATCGCTTTCCTTATACATTATGCCATATGGAAGAATTGTTGTCAGAAGGAAATGCAACCAGGATATTAAATAGTAAAGGAAAAATTTAACCTTATGACAACTGACCTCAGTGGAATAAACTTGGAAAACAAAATTTATTACGTTTGAGATACTCTTCAGCTCACTAACTTACTATCAAACGGTTGATATTATTTGAGCAAATAAGTATTTTTTCTCGTAATACGGGCCAAATATGGACTGGTAGGAGGCAAAATCAGGAAGGAGTATCAACAAGACAGAGGATAGTCTTCGTGTTTATGGGTTTATACACTTCTTGCTTAAAGGGGAGATGTCGGAACAAAGTCTTGACCCTGAGGATATTACTTGTGGTGTTGTTAGTTTGCTGTGTTATTTATAAAATGACAACCAGATTTTTTGTAAGATTGCAATAGTAGCTTGCTCGATGGGAGGCGCATGGTGTGCTGTTCTTTGGGGGGACCTCATATGTGGCACTAGGCATAATGGCTTCAATTGATCACGATAGTTGTGATCAAAATCCATGTAAATATATGGACTTTGGTTGTGGTGACGAGGATCTAAACTAACTAAACTTACACCTAGCATACAGCATGCAGTCTGCCATGGTAGAACGCAGGCTGGTGTAACCGCGCGCAATGGTAGCGCTATTCCCCCCGAATAATGGCAACTTCAATGAGGAAGATAGGGACAGGATCGTCGTCACCAAATGGCTTGCCTTTAAACACTCAAAAAAGAACTGGAAGCAGGGGAATCCAGTGACCAACAGGATGTTAATTAAAAGTGATCCTGTGTGTATAAACAATTCAAATTAGTTGCTTCAATTTGCGGTGCGCGGTACTACCTGCTGCCATCCGAGCTGAGCGCTTCCGCCGCAGAACCTCCAAGAATTTGATTCCTGTGTTGCTTGCGGTCCTCTCAGGGTAGCGGGGCCTTGGTCTGAAGCTTCTTGTGAGTGGAACTGGTGCTTCTGTTTCGTAGATTTGATCATTGCAGTATCATAAAATAGAATAGAAATTTGTCCAAACGATATTATAGGAAAATAGTATAGGGCGTATTACAGGGAATTTTTGTTTTGTTTCTTGTTGTGTATTATATATATATATATATATATATATATATATATATATATATATATAACACATACACACACACATACACCACACACACACACACACACACACACACACACACACACACACACACACACACAACACATATATATGCACACACACACATATGTGTGTGTGTGTGTGTGTGTGTGTATATATATATATATATATATATATATATATATATATATCATATATATATATCATCATCATCATCATCAAGGGGGCGCATGGCCGCATCCACCCTTCTCTTCCAGCCACGAGGATCCCTCGAGGCGAGTCTCCAGGCAGGCCCATGGCCCATCTCTAATTCCTCGCGACAGGTCTCATCGAGCTGCCCAAGCCATGATCTCCTAGGTCGTCCACAGGGAGACGAGCTAGGTGGCCATATAGCTTGAGTTGGCGATCGCGGATTATGCAAGTAACAGGTCCCATGCCAGTCTCACGGTGTAACCGCTGGTTGGACACGTGGTCCTGCCAACTGTATCCCATGATCCGGCGAAGGGACTTGTTACAAAAGGCATCAAGGCGAGACTCCAAGGCACTGGATAGCGACCAGGTTTCGCTTCCATAGAGCAAAACTGGAAGTATCAAGGCCTTGAAGACACGCAGCTTGGTCCTTCTGCATAGGTACCGACATCTCCAAACGCTCTTGTTGATGGCTCGTGTTGCCAGACCAATCCGTCTACTGACTTCCTGGTCTGACAACCCAGAGATATGGACTATGCTACCAAGGTATGTAAAACTTTCTGTAACTTCAACGTCCTCGCCGCAAGCATGGATCGACTGAACGGGTTCCCCTAACAGGCCCCCAAAGTCCTGAATCTTGGTCTTGGTCCAGGAGATCTCTAGGCCTAGGGATTCGCCTCATTGCTAAATGCATCAAGAGCCGCCACAAGTGACTCCAAGGACTCAGATAGGATAGCAAATCTCAAAAGTCAAGGTCGAGACCTAATATTGCTAGTGTTGCTCCACACTGACTTTGGCTAGTAGCTCTACCCATTATCCAGTCCATAAGGTGTTGAAAAGTGTGGTGCAAGGACGCAGCCTTGCCTCACCCTGAATTAACAGGAAGAAGTCGACATACCCCCACCACACTTTACAGCACTTTCAGTACCAGTATAGAGGCTTGCTATCAGGCCAATAATCTGTGTCGGAATTCCCTGAGTCTCGGATCTCCCATAGCATTTCCCGATGCATCGAGTCAAACGCCTTCTTGAGGTCGATGTAGGCTGCAAGCAACCCACGACCAAACTCACGACAGTGTTCCACAATACTCGAAGCACTAGTATACAGTCTATCGTGGACTTGCCAGGAGTAAATCAGATGCTCCGGTCTTGATGCCTCAGTAGGTGGTTGCGGATCTGTTTCAGAAGAATGTGGGCGAGAACCTTGCCTGGTATGCTGAGCAGTGTAATACCACAGTAGTTGCTACAGTCCCAACGATCCCCTTTCCCCTTCCGGAGAGGGATGACCACACCCCTCAGCAGGTCAGGTGGAATGGTACCAGACTGCCAGATGGCAGTCAGGACTGTAAGCAGGCCCCGAGCCATAGGTTCGCCACCAGCCTTTAGCAGTTCAGTAGGGATATTACATATGCCTGCAGCTTTCCCATTCTTCAGCTTGGAAATCGCCAGCCTAACCTCTGTTAGGGTAGGAGGTTCCTCGCTGATGGGTGGGTCCGACACAGGCACTGAGACATCGCTTGCATCCAAGCTAACTGTTGGAGGGTCTACCTGGTACAACTGTTCAAAATACTCAGCCCAACGTTGACGAACCCCAACATGATCTGAGATGATCCGTCCATCCGCTGATCGGACTGCAGGCATCTGTGAGGAGGGCTTAGGGTTCAGTTTTCTCAGGGCTTGGTAGGCATGGCCTTCGACCTCCTCAGCAAGATTCCTGATGAACTGTTCCTTGTCCCTTCTCAGCAGTGTCCGAGCCCTACGCACCATGGAACGACGCAAGACTTGATTCCCATTCAGCCGAGCCTTGCGACACGCTTCAGTGGCCTCTAATGTCTCCAGGAGATAGAATTCTGCCTTGTCCTGGGCGTACGCCAATGACTCCTGAGCTGCTTCGAGTGTTACGCAGCTTGAGGACTCCCACAGAGCAACTGGTCCGTCAGGTTGTGGTTCTGATGAATCGGTCAGAGACTGCCATGGGAACCCAGGCACACTCCTCTCCTTAGTCTGTCCAGTGAAACAACTTAGGGTGGCCACTGGAGGGCGGGAGTTTAATGGACCCACAGGGTAGCCACACCAGCAGTTGAAGTGGACCCGGCAGGGG
>NC_051392.1:184601-191980 GCF_015228065.2 Penaeus monodon | reverse complement strand
GTTCAAGAAAGCATCTCCAACATACAAGTCATAAAAAATAAAGTTCAACATGAATTTAGATGTACAAGTGCACCATCTGGGATAAACAAGACAAATGTTTCACACCGTCTTCTCAAGCAACATTCAATTTTAAACTTTTAAGTGCAGAGACTCCCTTTCCGAGCCATACTCCTCTTTCTGTGATGATGTTTATGGAAAAAAACTGTGAACATGTGTATGTGTGTGTGTGCATGTGTACGCGCGCGCGTGCGTGCGTGCGTGCGTGCGTGCGTGCGTGCGTGTGTGTGTGTGTATGTGTGTGTGTATGTGTGTGTGTATGTGTGCGTGTATGTGTGTGTATGTGTGTGTGTGTGTGTGTGTGTGTGTGTGTGTGTGTGTGTGTGTGTGTGTGTGTGTGTGTGTGTGTGTGTGTGTGTGCGTGTGTACATGCTCGCATGTGCACATGCGTGCATGTGCGTGCGTACATGCGTGCGTGTGCGTGCGTACATGCGTGCGTGTGCGTGCGTACATGCGTGCGTGCGTGCGTGCGTGCGTGTGTGTGTGTGTGCGTGCGTGTGTGTGTGTGTGCATGTGTGTGCATGTGTGTGCGTGCGTGCGTGCGTGCGTGTGTGTGTGTGTGTGTGTGTGTGTACGTGTGTGTGTATGTGTGTGTGTGTACGTGTGTATGTGTGTGTGTGTACATGAACAGTATTCATGTTGACTAATGTATAAAAGGTATGAATGAGAATGAATATCTTCACACACAACTATAGTCACCCTCCAATCTAATCCCTTACTAAATTGAAATAATATGACTTGGCCTGAGCAGCAAACTTTACTTATCATTTTCCACAATAAACACCAATGGTAAAAAGAACCTAAATATTCCAATGAAAGCATAGAGATGCGTCAAACATTTGTGGGCATTTGTTGAGCATTCTGTTCAAACATAAGGATGACAAGAAAAGTGAACAAAAAATTGCCAGTCAACAGTTAACACTATTTAAATAAGCATACAACACTTAAAATCCAATAAAAATCACTGTGTGCTTTAACACTTTCATAGTTTGCTCACATTCCTGTGAATACTGAGAATAATAATAACAGCATTCACAAAGTAACATCAGATTGAAATTAAATGCATCTTGAAACATTTTGTAAATGAACATCTCTTAATAATAACAATGATTTTTTCATAAATGTTCTGAAAATTATAAAAGGATGGAAAGGAGTTCAAAAAGCTTACCTGGAGGGCCAGGAGGGGGAATCCCGCCCATTGGCTGTGACGGCAGCATGGCTCCGTACAAAACCTGAAAACCAAGATTCCGTTAGTTATGAAACACAATGTGACAAGCGCCGACTGTGTGAAAATACAGCCATATAACCTGTCTGGCTTTGACCTATTTTTGCACATACAATTTACTGAAGGGACAACATTATTTTCGGTCAATAAATCAAAGACCTAGGGAGATCATAAACATCAACTTCAAATTTACGGTCTAGAGACAAAGTCCTTAGCTCTTACTTAACCTCTAACAATAAATAATTTTTTCTTTAATTTTACATCAGACAAATTTGGTCACTGATCTTAAAGAGCTCAATTCTATACACAATCCAGGAAGACCGCAGCATGCCTAGTCAGGTATAAGGTGGTAGGGAATACCACTGTGGCTTTCAGGCTGGAGGAGAGAAGCCGAACGGTATCTAATACACTGACTTTGCCTCACTAAATCATATTCACACCCATTTAGAGGCAGATAAAATAACTGTTTAAATGTGGTTTTCTCAATGCAACTCAGGGTTAATGCTACCAACAGAACACACGCAGATTGAGGGAAATGGAGACTATCATCTTATAGAACATAAGAAATAAGAATATTAAACAACAGGTACAGCTGCTCTGGCCTCACATTTACAGCAAAATGACGAAACTATTCACTGCATAAAACCACTTAGTGACTAAGTCCACAACACTCTCACACAGCCAGAATTCTTAACGTCCCATTTTTTATAAGCTGGCACAGAGTGCTAATATAGGGGTCTTGCCTTCCATGTATAGTGAATAAACAGAAGGTAGGAAAGGTTAGGTTTGCATTTTGGGTTCACATGATACCTTAGTTTTGGAACTCTGCCTCTGGAGGATGCATCACTTTCGGTAACAAATACTCAACTCAGATTCATGGTACAATTTACCAACATGCTCCAGTAGTCAACATCAACTACAGCGAGCAAGCTACTGAAGATTATACTCATGTTGGAACCTACAAGAACCCAGAGAAACAAACTAATATATACACAAAACCACATGAAAGTTAATACTCAATACAGTAATAAAATACAAGTTTCTTCAAGAAACTACATGTGTAACTATTTTTTCTAGGGAGATACTGACAGAAAATGTAGAGCTGACCCTAATACTGAACAGTATATGGTCCAAACATCAAACCTAATTAGATGTACGACAGATATGTATGAATCTGAACAATCCTTAACCCAATGATGCCAGGATGGAAAATATACATGCCATATTCACAGATTTTATCTTACTGATTTTGTTTACACAAGAGGATTCCACAAAAGCATTGCCATCAAGGAATCAAACAGTAGGCCTGCCTGACCTCATCTGATATCCTATTCTTTTTATTTTTAGGATAAGCTTTTTTTAAGATCTTGGACATAATAACCTATTACCATACCATTATTGACTTCTTCCTTACATAACATCACTACTTGCAATAAATCATCTAAGACAAACATACTTCCAAAAATGAAGGAAATGGGTAATCAGGTAAGTAATAATTGACTCCTTGTTATCTATGCTTTTCTGAAGCCATCTTTGTATAAACAAAATTATTAAATTAAAATCACATTTGATATGGAATGTATAATTGCCTTTACATCTTCAAACAAAGTAAATAAATGCTATTCACATTTATATATTAATATCTTTATCTTCATACATCTTGCTGTTTCTGTACAGCTTTATATATCTAAATCACACAGATAACTGAAAGAAAAGAATACTCATGGAACCAGACTTTTTAAAAAAAATCACATTGAGGACAAAAAAGCAAAAAAACAATAATGTGTGGAAAAAGGCAACTGTGACATACATCATATGATGATGAGCACAATGTACATACAATGTTCTTTTTTATTTTAATTGGGCATGCTATATTCTGCACACTCATGCCTAATATGGCATTTAACACACCAAGTTATTCCTGCCACCCAATGTCATTTCACTGCACTGAAGTATTAATGCAGATAGATAATCATAAATCCCACAGTGCAACAAATTTAGCAGTACCTATGATGTGTTTATTACCATGCAACAATCCCTAAACTCTTTCCTCTCACAAAACATGTGTTCCAACACTGTCCAACAAATGTATCTGAGGTTCTATCTTTCTATTTGGCTTGCATGTCTTACCAACTCTTACAAAAGCTATCACTTTTCATAGAGGTACGAAATACTTCTGACTGAATGCACAAGCATACAATTTAGGGTAATTCCCGTAATAAAAGCAAATAATGTATTGACATGGACCCCACCCTAGCAAACCTTCTCTATATAACTAAAGAGCAAGATAAATTCCTCATTAACCCATTCACAACATGACTTCCTATGACAGCTGCTCCAAGTTGTGCACACTAAACAGTTGTGCACTTGCTTAGCCCTGGCTACATTCATTGAGAAATAGACTTATAGCCTCTTTTTAGCTTTTTACATATAAAATAAATACTGCCACTTCAAAAGAGCAAAGAAAGGGGATAATTCTAGGTTTCCTTAGTGTCTTCTTTTCTTTAAGCAAATGAAGGAACAAGTTTATTTTGTCCAAAGATCCTTTTACAGAGCAGGATATTTCCACAGCTGTGAAGGGAACCAAGATGAAAATCCCTGCAAGAGCAGCACCGCTGTGTTGGTCTGTCACCCCAGCTAGAGAGGGAAAGTGATACCAAATCATTTTTTTTTTTTTTAATTAAGCAATGTATATTGCAAGAAACAATGTTGCCTTACTAAAATTTTAGAGATTATCAGGACAAACATTAATTTGATTAAGGAATTTAACCACATACCCACTCTACCACATTGAAGACATGGAGCTCACCTCAGACTTTTATGACCTCATGAACAAAGTAGGAGCCAATGGAACAATTATGGGATACCATCCACAAATATAAGAGTAAAAAATAATAGTGGATGGAACCAACTAGAAACTTTGCTTTACACAGGTATAATCATCTGGATGGCAAGGCTGTGTCACAATCAACAATTATTAATATTTTACTCAATTCAATTACAGTATTTACTTCTTTCCAACTTCAGTTCTTATCTGTCCATAATTACATCTCATATGCTACCACATACACTAATAGCTGTATATGCTATTGGAAAGAATAGTCAAATTTTATATCTCAGTTGAAATATGGACCATCAAGGTAGCTAGTACAGTTGTATGATATAGAAGTAATAAAATGAGTGGACTGGCTTTCTAAGTTTAACATTCATGTTCTTGAAATTTTCAATCAAAATGCACAGCTAATCACAAAATCCATTTCTATCTCTGATGTGTTCTTCAACGTTATTGTAAACACTTTGGTTTTTACCTGGAACAATGTTTCTCTAAGGTGGGGACACTGAACAACACTCAGCATGGCTGTCCAGGGTTCCCTGGACAGAAAAGACTAGTGTGACTGTTGCTTAACTCTGAATGCACCCTTGCAAGAGCATTATTCAGTATGGCACTGGGGGCTCCCATCAATACTGGGTTAAACAATAAATCATGAGAGAAGTCTCTAATCTATTCTACAATAATAGGTAATTATTCAAGTTTGCTAAAGGTGAAGAGTAAGAGTGGAAGCTTGACATGTCTGTCCAAGTACTCATTTACAGATGTTATGCAATTACTTACACCATTTAAACAGTATTGTTTTCCTTGCAACAGTTTACAAAGTGACTGCACCCCTCTGAGACTTCAGTCAATAACTTCGGGGGCACTCCCGGGAATTCACAAACGCACGAGCGAAAACCTTTCTAAGCCAGGTCCCCCCCCCAATTGCCTTGGGCTTGGTCTCCGTGTGGCATACAACCTATATTCCTCCTTTCTAACGTATTCTTTGCCTGCAAAGATTAATTCATGTATTAATGACCGTATTTCCTCCACTCTTCATGGCCTTAGATTTTCCTATCTTAGCATTATATAAATACAAAAAGTTTTGTGTTCATGGCTGTTACCCAAGTACTTCCCCATTTCTGCAAGGATTATATCCTGAATATATATATTTTCCAAAAATAAACTCCTGATTTTTCTATCAAAGTCAACAACTGAAAGCAAATAATTTGGTAATTCTTTGCAGTCCTGCCACACTCGCCAGAGACTATGTCCCCAACTCCACACCACAAAATCTATGCCACAATCTCCATTGCTGCGACTGGCGATGCCTTCATGCTCTGCCCGAGGGCGGGTTGATGGGGCGATCTACATCATCTTCCCTCAGCATGCACGGCCGCATGGAGCCGAGACTCAAGAGCACCGACTGGACTTCGGCCAGCACTTTCCACGTCTTTTTCTTTTATCCACATTAACCAATAATTTGAGTAAAAGATTAAATATACTAGTTCTGCCTAACTGCATCTTAAAGATATCAAAAAAATAATACTGTTATACAAATTAATATGCACAAATGAAGCAGAACAGAATCACACAGAGGGACGCATGACCCCAGCCACGGCCAGCGACTCCTCCCGAGCACCATGACACGCAGCTGAGCACAGACCCCAAGCTCAACGTGCCAGAATGTGCGAGGTAGGCTGCCCCCTCCAGGTCTCGCCTCGCCGTGCTGCGGCCTGGGGCTCATGCCTAGCAGGGCAGGGTACCTGAGGGGATCTCGCCATGCCCTGCGACACAAGCTGCCCCTCCACTCCCGTGCCCTAGCCTGCCCCACGGCCTGCCAGCCAGGGTATCCCAGGAACCCGGAAACCGCCGCCCGAGAGAGACAAGAGGCGTCGCGGCCTAAGGGGGCCTGCAGCGCCTCCTGCAGCGCCTCCTGCAGGCCCTGCCTCGCCCACCCGCCCCTTGGCCGCTCTCCGCCCGCGCCCACGCACGCCCGCGCCCCTCGGAGGCCACGTCAGCCCACTGACAGCTACCCACCGCCCACCAGCTGTGCCCACCAGCTGCCCTGGCAATCGCCTCAGAAGGCCTCAGGCTGGCCGCCCTGCCCCGCCCGCACGCCCTCGGGCGCCTCGGCCCTCCTGCGGCTGCGTCGGCGGCCCCGAGAGTCGGCCCCCGAGGCCGTCCTGCAGGAGGCGCAGGAGCAGGAGGAGCAGGAGCAGGAGCAGGAGCAGAGCAGAGCAGGGCGGGCGAGGGCGGAGGACGAGCAGGAGCCGCCCTCGCGCCGCCCTCGCCGCCCTCGCCGCCCTCGCGGCCCCCCGCCCTCGCCCGCAACTCACCAGGACGACTCGCAGGACGCAGGCTGGGCGCTGACAGGACTCAGGCGGCGGCCATGGCCAGTGCCACGTCGGCGCATGCGCGGCCACGTCACGCAAGGGAAGAGCGCGGCGCGTCGGCGGACGTGGCCGGCGCCCTTCGCGCCCCGCGCCGCCCGCACGCCCTCCCGCGCCCCGCCGCCGGGGCACGGCGCTCCCAGGGCCCGGCCGCGTGCCCCGGGGGCGCGAGGGCGGCCGAGGGGCGCCACGAACCAAGAATAAAAGCGACGAATATTCGCACTTGGCAACCGCGGCTGACGGGCGGCGCGGATTTCGTCGCGTTTAACTTTCGCTTTTTCTTCGCGGCGGATTTTGGCCTCTAATTAGGAGCAAAGTCTGCTGCTCGGGGCGCAGCGGACGAAATAAATGCTCGGAATGGCGTCATCACACTCACAGGGAGAGTGCATGCGAGTTCAACACCTGATCGAAAGAGGAAGGCTCGAGGCTGGAAATGAAATCAGCTGATCATCGCGAACATTTCTTTGGGCGAATCAGCTTATCTGCTGTCTGCTCTTTCTGCCCTTCTGGCCTCGAAATGCACATATACTTGCCGCTTAATTCACACAAATGCTGTAAGAAAAACTGCCACTCTATAAACTGACCAGCTATTTAACCATCCATGTCTATCTCTCTGTCTATCTCAAGCTATGTATGTATCTATCTATCTATAGTCTTTATCCATCTACCCCTTTCTCTCTCTCTCTCTCTCTCTCTCTCTCTCTCTCTCTCTCTCTCTCTCTCTCTCTCTCTCTCTCTCTCTCTCTCTCTCTCTCTCCTCTTCTCTCTCTCTCTCTCTCTCTCTCTCTCTCTCTCTCTCCATCTACCCTTCTCTCTCTCTCTCTCTCTCTCTCTCTATCCATCTACCCCTTTCTCTCTCTCTCTCTCTCTACATAGATACATACAAATATAT
>NC_051392.1:174601-177101 GCF_015228065.2 Penaeus monodon | reverse complement strand
TTTGTGTATATACATCGTATATATATATATATATATATGTATATATATATGTATATATATATGCATATAGAGACACAAACACACAACACACAAACTCTCTCCTGCAGGTGCGTGAGGTGGCCGCGAAGGCGGTGACGAAGCATACGTTCTGTATGTGTGTGTGTGTGTGTATTATATATATATATATATATATATATATATATATATATATATATATATATATATATATATATATATATATATATATATATATTTTTTTTTTTTTTTTTTTTTTTTTTTTTTTTTTTTTTTTTTTATTGCTGATTTCCTCTGCCTCCCAGACCTTCCGTCCCCTTTGCAAGTTTCCATTATTCAAATTGTTGTATTTTTATTACAGAAATTTTGATTTCGGTCAAAGTAATATTTTCAATTGAAATATGGATATCTATTTTTGAACTTCAAGGCATGACATCTGCTGCCTATTTGGTGAGGCTGCTCCTAAAATCCAGAGTTTCAATGAGTTTGAGGAGTCAAATGGTCGCCCTTTCTGGTTATTTGTTGAACCATCCCTTTAAGTCCTAGTTGCTTGTTTGGTATTCCCCGTGGTCACTAGGGAGGTTGTTACGGACGATCCATCTCTCTATATATTTTTCACGAGACAGAGACAGACTGATTTCTTTCAACGGGAATCACTCCATGTGGCTTGAGTTTGCATTCTATTATTGCCATAAATTCCCTGAGGAAGCTAGACAGGTGAGAAAATCTTACGAATTATTGTTACAGACAGTGATATGCTATTCATATCTCAAAGTTTCACATGTGTAGGTTTAACAGAAACTATTACATATATTTTTTTTTTCTTTTCTTTCTTTCTTTTTTCTTTTTCTTTCTTTTTTTTTCTTTTTTTTGGTGTCAATGAATGATTTGAGATTACCCGTTGTCCCCGATGTTTGGCCACCGTGGATGTGCTGAAGTGGCCAGTTACACCAGTTCCAATTGTTCTATTTTAAGGAAAACGACACATTCTTAGCAATAATATTGACATTGGACAAAACATTGTAATGTATTTCGATACAAACATGAGCATTCCATTCACAGAATATGTGATACAAGCAGTCCCAAGCACTATGAGTGTGTTACCTGGAACTGTGGAACTGGGATTTAGCTCGAAACTTCTCCAAGCTAAACTACATCCATTCATAAACAGTTTGTTTATTCACAAACATGACTAATACTAAGGTGTTGCCACTTGATGGGTTAATTTACCAGTGGGGGTACATATAGAAAAATAAGTGTACAGAAAAATATTCCTCGTATTATGCATCGAATCTGTCATTATTTCAACATTATATTAAAGTATATTTTCCATTTGGGTGGCTCTTTAAGCTCTTCACATCAAGATCGTCATGACTGCCGCCGGAAGGAACCCGGAACCAAGGCTGACTCCCTGCAAACCTGCATTAGTTCAATTAAATATCGTCACTTAGCACATGCCACAAGAATCTCTCGCCATGCTTCCCTCTGTGCTGCTTTCACAATTGGTCCAGGCACTGATGTTAGTACTGCCGTT
This sequence comes from Penaeus monodon, assembly GCF_015228065.2. NCBI lineage: Eukaryota > Metazoa > Arthropoda > Malacostraca > Decapoda > Penaeidae > Penaeus > Penaeus monodon. Next base: position 175,552 of record NC_051392.1, on the reverse strand, counting down.
GCCGTAGGCTCATTAGCTGTAGCTGGGGAGACATTAAATGTGAATCGTAAATTTCAACACAAATCATACCTATAGTATGATTACCGACCTTGATGTTCATTTTTCAAGTTTCTTCCATAGCCTAGTATGCAGCTTTCCCTCATTAGCTTTACGATCAGCTAATCCTAAACCAGCACTGCCCTACAACTTGCACTCGTGTCCTCTAATGTCCTCTTCCAGCGCATATCTTGGCTGTCTAGGCCATTTAAAAGACACTCCCATTGTGGTGGAACTTAACTCTGTGCTTTCACGTTCATCACTTTTAAGCAGCACCTATTTTAGTCAGTTTTAATAATACATTTAAAGTTATTTTTCTAACACAAATTAATATGCAGTTTGGTAACCTGTTCGCACTGTCACTAGTCGTACTCTCTTTGATAAAGTCAAATGTTGCTAAGACGTCACTTTTCACAAGTGAGTAAGTGGGCTCTTGGTGGTGATTCACAATGGTCAAAATCTCTCGCCTTCACTGCCCCACATCTTCGAAGTTCTAGTTCGTTCGTGATTGTGATATCACAACTACAACACAACACAAACCGAGCAAGAAGTGGGATGGAACACAGATACCCAAGAAATACGGGAAACACGGGAACCTTCAAGTGCCAGGTCACAGAGGTCAGCCAGACCCAGGGTGCAGAACAAGTAAGGTAAAAAGGGAACGGGGTGTAACCTCACTAGCCAAGCAGGTCACTCACGTCAGCAGAGAGAATTACTTCTAAGGAAAAAGTTCGTAAGTCAGTAAACTGATAAAAAAAATCAGATATGAGCAATTTCATTAGGTAACCTGAACAGAAAAATCGCCTGTACATCTGCAGCTTTGCAATGGTGGCACGATCCCTAGGCATTTTATGATTTGGATAAACTTTGTATTTTTCTGAAGACTGAAATGGGTTTATTTCCGGTCGAAAACCC
>NC_051392.1:169601-172101 GCF_015228065.2 Penaeus monodon | reverse complement strand
GTCCTCAGGTGCTGAGGCACCCTGCAAGCACCGGCACCTCCGTGGAAGCCCTGCGGCAGCACCTCCGTCGAATAGACCTGTCCTTCTCGGAGCGGCTTGACAGTGAGTGTCTGCGCCTGGCACGTCCGCCGCCTCGCTCTGTTCCCTGTCTGTGCTCATACTGATCTTATGCTGCCTTCTGGGCTCTCTTCCCGGGGTATCAGTGTTTCCCTCATTTTCTCCCTCCCCCTCCCTCCCTGTACGCCTCCGCCCTTCAACTTTGCCGTTGCCCTAACTACACCGGCCCTACGCACGCCCCCACGCTGCTCTGCACCCCGGCTGCCTTCCCTGATCTGCACCTCCCTGGCACCTACCTTCTCCCTGCGGCAGGGTACCTGGCCGGCCCTGACATCGATGACGTGTGTGGGTATTTCAGCCTTGTTTCTTTTCTCCTTCCTACTCCGTGCAAAAAACTATGCAGCTGTGAGTCTATCTATATATTTATCTACATATGTCATTATCCATTTATTCACCCGCTCGTATTTATCTGTCCACCTTTCTACCTGTTTCAGTGGTGTCCGCGGCGGTGCGAGGCCACCCGCACTGCTGGCGCACCGTCGGGGAGGCCCTGTGCGTCGACCGGACGACCCTGCTCAGCCTCTCTCGGGACGAGCGCTACGACGACTCCGGTCGCATGTGCAGGGTAAGCATCGGGCGGGGTCGTTGAGGGGCGTCCGCTCTCGCTTCTGTCTGTGTGCACACCAAGACCCGACGAGATGATTCCAAAAGGAATGTTATCGCGTTCGCTTTTGCAGATCTTGCAGCTGGCGGTGGAGGCGGGCTGGCTACAGAACGACCAGGATCTGGCCACCGTGCTGAGGAGGTTCATTGATTCACACCTTGTCCCTGCGCCGCCCGGCCGGAGACTCTGACGCCGAGGGCCGCCCGTGCCGCCCTTGCGCCCGGAGGCCTGCCCTCGTTGTCGGCTCCTCAGCGGCACAGGGTCGGCTGGAATTCCCGTTTCCTTCCTTCGTGAGTGCAGATGCCCACGGGAGAGCTCTTCAACGCCCTTGTCACCCGCGGCCGGAGAAGACGCGGTCAGGTCAATGGCCAGAGTGATCCTGCGGCCTCGTGCGAAGACCTGGATGCTTTCCCTCGGGCCGGTTGGCCCAAACTAATCAGATTGCCTGCAACAGCGCCACTTCGTGTGCGGATTCAGGTCTGAAAAGAAAAAATCTAGATAGCTGCAAGAAATGAAAGTCAATATTTTTTTTAAAGGAGCTTGTACATGCGTTCTGTCAAAAAAAAAAAAAAAAAAAAAAAAAAAAAAGTTGAAACAAACCTAGTTTGTATTTCCGTTAATTCTGCCATTTCCTTCTGTTAACGTCCTAACTCGCCATTCATTCTGGGCTTCAACACGCACTCAGTTTACATCGGAAAGCGTTGGCGTTAAACACCTTTAGCTGACAAAGTGAAAGCAACGCCACGTCCGTGCCGCTTCGGGCCGACCCAGACGCCTCCACAGGTGATAGCAGATCCCTGAGGAAAACTGAAACAGCAGAAAAAGAAAGCCAAGAGGAACTGGCTCGTCCGGCCACAGGGAGTTTCCCGCCCAAGAACGGGAAGTCTGCGTCGAAACTCCCTTCTTCAGTGTGGCCTTTCGTCTGCATGACGCACGCACACACGCTCACGCACGCACACACACGCTCACGCACGCACACACGCACACACACAACACACACACACACACACACACACACACACACACACACACACACACACACACACACACACACACACACACACACACACACACAAAAAAAAAAAAAAAAAAAAAAAATAATAATAATAAATAAAAAATAATAATAATAAATAAATAAATAAATAAAAAAAAAAACGCGCGCGTAGGCGCAAATATGCATCCTTAAAGAACGTTCACTTGGTTTAAACTCAGTATTGTCAAATGCAATACTGACATTATTATTGAGACCACCGGCGGTTTCAACCATTTTTGGTAAAATATGTGTCCTGAGATGAAAACAACTTCTCATTCCCTAATTATTGAAGACATTATATTAGAAACCAGCATAGCTATCCTCAGCCTTAATCACTGCAGCAACACGTCTTTTTCCATGTATACTTTGTCTTTCACTAAATTATGTTTGAGTCACATAGAAACGCAGTCAAAATGAAGATTTAAGTGAGATTAACCTGTTCCCAATCCTCTAATGTCCAGTCCCCGTGCCCTTGACTCAGGCCAGTCGTTTCTTTCCCATGGTTACGGTTAGTCTTGGCACTTTAGTTGGCCTGCGTGCACGGCATCCCATCTCATTTAACTTTTTTTCTGGCTGTAGAGGATTTACATTCGACCCCATAGTTCTTCCATTCATTAGCCATTTGCTTGAATGATTCTGTTTAACCATATTTAAAAGTATTCTGTCCTGTCTGCGAGAAGAGACAGACGACCTTTCACACTTTCCTCTTCAACTGGGTCCATAGTTTTCCAAATTATCAAGTTTGG
>NC_051392.1:152101-157101 GCF_015228065.2 Penaeus monodon | reverse complement strand
CATTTCCTTCTGACAACAATTCTTCCATATGGCATAATGTATAAGGAAAGCGATTCCTAAGAATACTATCTTAAGACACATTTTCACAAATGCAACACCACCAGTATTGAAAATCCCAATCCGATCAAAGAACTGAGACTGCCGAACACTTTAACAAATGAGCTGATCTCATTTTGATAGACTTTGAGACTGTTTAGCCGATCTGATTTTGATAAACTTTGAATCTGATTTACTAATTATATATTTATATATATATATATTTTTATATATATATATATATATATATATATATATATATTATCACCAAATTTAATTTTTTATTTATTCATTTATTTAAAATTTCTGCCTCGTTAATTCTGTCTTAGCGACACTGCTGTGACATAAAAAGTATCGTGAGCACCAGGTGGGAGTGGCACGATAATGGGGGAAGGAAGAGGGAAGGGTGTGCATATGGAGGAGAGAATTGGGTGTTCTGGGGGAGAAGGGGAGGAAAAAGGGTAAGGAGAACTTGAGGAGAGGGGGATGGATATCACAAATACTTTGGATGTAGAGCGAATAGAAAATGATGGATTGGAGGATGGATGTTGGGAACAGAGCGTTCTCCTGATCATGCTTAGGAAATTTTGAATATCTTAAAGAGTTTTTTGAATGGGTTTTGGTTAAAAACAGATATATGTGCTAACATCTAAGGTCATGTAGCACTATAGTTAATGTTAGGGAAGGGTGGTTGAGTTAGTGATTAGTTTCTTAAACTGGGGAAGGAATTGGTGAGTGGGAAAAGGGTTAGGGTCGGGGATGGTAAGGAGTTAGACTAGATGATGGATATGTATGCGTTTTTAGGAAAGAGAATAGGTTTTTTGAAGCAGAAAGTGTGGGATTCTGTAAGGATGTCTGATAGGGTTGGGAGGTCGTGAAGGGGGGATAGGTGGGGAAAGCAGAGGTACGAGTTGTTTTTAAACGTGGGCACGGCAGTAGGATGTGTGGGATTGGAGTGTCCCGTGGTGTGTATTGACTTTTGGAGTTAATGAGTTACATAAGGGATTACGTGCGTAAGGAGGGATGGAAGGGATAGGGGATGGTGGGAGGGTTAAAGTGGGCGGGGTTGGGGGCGGGGGGATGGGCTGTGTTTGGGAGGGGGTAGGAGGATAGGTTTAGGGGGATATCGTTAGGAGGGGGATGGATATCAGCAGTTACTTTTAGTGTGGAAGGGGCAGGAGTTGTAGATTTGGAGTTGAGTGTCAGTTTTCATTTTGGTAATCTTGAAAATTTTCAATGGTTTCTTCTTCTGAGTTGGTTCGGGAGTTTTGGGGGATAAAATTTCTTGTGAGGGGGGAAAGAGGACTGGTGTCTCAAACATAGAGCAAAGGAGGGAGGTGATTGTGTGGTTTGGGGAAGAGGGGGTGGAACGTTTGTTCTGTCTGTTACGGTAGTGCGAGGAGGGAGAGGGGAAGGTGTTGGGATTGTGTGGTGATTGAAGTATCTGATAGAGATTGGAGTGTCTGGATTTAGGATGGCAAAGAGTTGACTGGGGAAGGTAGGGGGTACAAAAGGGGGGGTTAGATGTAGGGGGGGGTAGGCAGATATACATACTACCCACACACACACACACACACACACACACCGCACATACACATGCCATGCATATGTATATATATATATTATATATATATCTATATATATCTATATTATATATATATATATGTGTGTGTGTGTGTGTGTGGTGTGTGTTGTGTGTTGTGTTGTGTGGTGTGTGTGTTGGTGTGTGTGCGTGTGTTTGTGTATATAATATATAATATGTATATATATATATATATATATACATATCGACATATATAACATATATACGTAATATAAATATATACATATCTCTATATCCAATATACCTAACACATACACTACACACACACACACACACACACACACACACATACACATGCATGGCGGGAGCGCTGGCGGAGGCCGGATTCGCGAGAAGGCGCCTCGATGGCCTCGCGGGAGTGCCAAACAGGCGGCGTCTCGCCCCTACCAAGATCTCTCTGCTGAGCGCCGTCGGTAGTCGTGACTACAAGAGTTGTTGGCGCAAGGCCTGGGTCAGCCGGTCCAGCTCCAGCTCGCCGTCATCGCCCTGCAGGTTCCTCTTCCCCTCCTGGAGACCCGCGGCTGGCGGGGAGGGAGATGCTTAATACTGGCGCTTCTTGTGGAGATTAGACGTGGCATATTTTATTGAGGTTTGCTCCACCACAATTAATTACTCTGACTAGACATCATAATTTGTTCTGAACAGATTTCACACCCCCAAAAAACTCAGATCCTCGCTCATAGTAGGACAGTCGTGCGCCCCTACTTCTTCTTTAACATTTTGCGTTTAGGGCGGGACAAGTCCGTGCTTAAATCTGGCGCCAAGGTCGCCGTAGGAATTTTTTGAATCGCTGAAAGAGGAGCATAGTTTGATCTTCATATTCGAACTCAGTAGGTTTTGTGTAATATTGATCATATATCACATGCGTCCATTTCGATATGAATTACCAGTCTGTTCTACTAAATATACCTTCGATATATCACTCAGACTTAGGATTTTAATTTGGTGCTAAATCCATTAGTCCCCGAGTGCCCCGGTGATTGAGCGTGCAAACTGTCGCTATCATTAACTCACGGTACCGAGTAGATAGGTGATCAAGTGGCTAGTGGTAGCGGTACTCAGTAAGAGTCCTATTGTGTCACACGGAACCTTTGTAGTGGTGAAGGTCGTGGTGCATGGTAATTGTGTAAGCCTGGCCGATCGAGAAAGCTGGTTTTCATAACCCGCGGGCGTGACCTAGGGTGTCGGAGTCCTGGGGGACACGGTAGAGGAGGATTGTTATTGAATAAACGATAATATCAATGGCGGGCATAGGCATTATTGCCATCTGTTCGGATTATAGTGCTATAGAATATACATATCAGTATATCATAGATATGTAGTAGAATATATATATGACGTACATAGTAGTCGATGTAGGGTAGGGTAGGTCGGGGCGTGGTGAGTATGTGGGTGAGGGGGTGCGGGGTGTGGGGAGTGGGCGGTGGGTAGGTGGGGGGGGGTTTGTTGTACACGTTATATTTCTTTACGTTGTGCGGTATGTGTTAATCTATATATAGTATATAGTAGAGTAGAGATTAAGCAGTCACATAGAGATATTCTTTTTAACGGTGGGTTTCATGTCTGAGCCGCCGTGGTCTAGCAGATACGTAGTTGTAGTTTTCATTTGTGAATTGCTCTTGGTAGTGAAGTACGTGGTAGGTCCCCAGTTTCTTTCCATCGGAGAGTGCCGGTGTTTACCTTTTAGGTAATCATTCTCTCTATTTATCCGGGCTTGGGACCAGCACTTGACTTGTGCTGGCTTGGCCACCCAGTGGCCTAGGTGGCAATCAGGTGAAGTTCCTTGCCACAAGGGAACACCGCGGCGGTCGGGACTCGAATCTCGAACTCAGATTGCCGGCCGTGACGTCATTATATACTATAGTATACATATACCTATATATATATTTTTTAAAAAAATCAATTATATATAATATACTATTATATATATATATATAGATAATAGATATATATAACGTACATATAGATACAGACCACGTGGGTTGCATATATAGATTATAATATATATTATATATATATATATATATATATATATATATATATATATTATCTATATATGTGTGTGTGTGTTTGTGTGGTGTGTGTGTGTGTGTGTGTGTGTGTGTGTGTGTGTGTGTGTTGTGGTATGTGTGTGTGTTTGTGTGTGTGTGTGTGTGTGTGTGTTGTGTTGTGTGTGTATAAATATACATATATATGTTGTGTATATATATATATAGATATATATATATATATATCTGTTGATATCTATATATATATGGTTTTTTTTGGGTGGTTTTTGTATATTATACCTATATATGGATATATATAATTAATATAATATGTAGATATATATATGTATATATATATATATATAATTATATATACATGTATATATATACAATATACCATACACCACAACACACACACAGACCACACACACACACACACAACACACACACACACACACACACATAATATATTAATATATATCTTATATATATATATATATCTATATATATATCTAAACACAATATACTACATATATATGCTATATAATATATAATAATACATATATATGTATTTATAATATATATATATATAAATATATATATTATCCACATATATATATATATATATATATATTCTATGATAGTATATATTCTATATATACATACATACAATTATATCGATATATATATTATATATATTTATATATATATATATTATATAAAGTATACCATATAAATAGCATAAATATGTATAATAAATGGTGTGTATATATTATATATTATATCTCTATATAATATATATAATATATATATATACTCCACACATCTACACACACACACACACAAACACACACACACACACACAACGCACACACACCACACAAACACAAACACACACATATACAGATAAATAGAAAGAATAGATTATATAATACGTACACACACACACATATATCACATAACACGTTGGTATATATTATGTAATGTATGTCTGTATATATATATTATATATATATCTATATATAGTATATATATATGATGATGTATGTATGTTATACACACACACATACACACACACACAAACACCCACCACATGCCACACGCACATACCATCACATACCACACACACACACACACACACACACACCCACAGGCACACACACACCACAGCACGCACACACACCCACACATATATATTATATATATATAATATATATTATATGATATATTTATATATATAGATATAATTTATATATATAGATATATAGATATATATATATATATATATATATCTATATAATTATATATATATATATATATATGATATTATGTTTGGTTGCGATAATTGAAGTGAGTTGGTGTACTTTATGTAA
>NC_051392.1:134601-144601 GCF_015228065.2 Penaeus monodon | reverse complement strand
TGAAATGGCTTCCACAAACCACCTACGAGGCACCAGAGACCGAGAGTCTGGATTTACCTCCGGCAAGTCCGCGATGACCGTTACTAGCGCTTCGAGTAATTGTGGAACAGGTCGTGAGTTTGGTCGTGGTTTTGCTTGCAGCCTACATCGACCTCAAAGGCTTTGACTCAGTGCATCGGAATCGCTATGGGAATCCTGAGTCTCAAGGGAATTTCCGACACAGATTATTGGCGATAGCTAGCCTCTATACTGGTACTGAAAGTGCCTGTAAGTGTGGTGGGGGTATGTCGAACTTCTGTCCCTTTTTAACTCAGGGGTGAAGGCAAGGCTGCGTCCTTGCACAACACTTTTCACACCTGTATGGACTAGACCTTGACTTGCGACGATGTGGCCATCCCTATCTGAGTCCCTGGAGGCACTTGTGCGGCTCTTGTTCATTAGCAATGAGGCGAGCCCCCTAGGCTAGAGAGTCTCCTGGACTCAAGACCAAGATTCAGGACTTTGGGGCCCTGTTAGGGGAAACCCGTTCAGTCGATTTTTTTCCATGGCTTGCGGCGAGGACGTTGAAAGTTACAGAAAGTTTTAGCATACACTTGGTAGCATAGGCCTAATCTCTGGGTTGTCAGACCAGGAGTCAGTAGACGGATTGGTCCTGGCAACACGCAGCATCACAAGAGCGTTGGAGATTCGGTACCTATCATAAGGACCAAGCTGCGTGTCCTTCAAGGCCTGATATTCTTCCAGTTTGCTCTATGGAAGCGAAACCTGGTTCGCTATCCATTGCCTTGGAGCTCGCCTTGATGCCTTTTGTCACAAGTCCCTTCGCCGGATCATTGGATACAGTTGCAGGACACGTTCCAACAAGCGGTTACACCGTGAACTGGCATGGGACCTGTTACTTGCTAAACCGCGATCGCCAACTCAGCTTATTATGGACACCTAGCTCTATCCCGGTGGACGACCTAGGAGATCTGGGCATGGGCAGCTCGATGAGACCTGTTCGCGAGGAAATTAGAGATGGGCCATGGGCCTGCCTGGGAGCCTCGCCTCGAGGGTCCTCTGGCTGGAAGAGAAGGGTGGATGCGGCCGTGCGCCCCCTTGATGATGATGATGATGATATATATATATAAGATATATATTATATATATATATATATATATTTATACACACCCACACACACGACACACACAAGGTGTGTGTGCAATATATATTGTTTGTTGGTTTTGTGTGTGTGTGGGTGTGCGTGTGTGTGTGTGTGTGTGTGTTGTGTGTGTTGTGTGTGTGTGTGGGTGTGTGTGTGTGTGATAATATATATATAATATATATATAATATATATATATATACTCTATAGTAATATATATATTATATATATGTGTTGTGTGTGTGGTGTGTGTGTGTGTGTGTGTGTGTGTTGTGTGTATGGTGTGTGTGTATGGTGTATATATATTATATAAGTATATCTATATCTATATACTTCTATATATATATATATATATAGATATATTATATATATGTGTGTGTGTGTATTGTATGTTATATATATAAATATATATATATATATATTAATATATTATATATATATATACACAACAGAAACAAAGACAAAAATTCCCTGTATAACGCCCTAATACTATTTTCCTATAAGAATCGTTTGGACAATTTCTATTCTATTTTATGATACTGTCAATGATCAAATCTAACGAAACAAATCACAGTGTTCCACTCACAAGAAGCTTCAGACCAAGGCCCCGCTACCTGAGAGGACCGCAGCAACACAGAATCAAATTCTTGGAGTTGCTGCGCGAAGCGCACAGCCGGATGCAGCGTAGTAACCCGCGCACCGCAAATTGAAGCAACTAATTTTGAATTGTTGTATACACACAGATCACTTTAATTAACATCCTGTTGGTCCTGGATTCCCCTGCTTCCAGTTCTTTTTTGAGTGTTTTAAAAAGGCAACCATTTGGTGACGGACGATCCTGTCTATCCTTCCTCATTGGAAGTTGCCATTATTCGGGGGGAAATACGCTACCATTGGCGCGGTTCACACATCCTGCGTTTCTACCATGGACAGACTGCATGCTGTATGCTAGGTGTAAGTTTATTTAGTTTAGATCCTCGTCACCACAACCAAAGGTCATATTGACATGGATTTTGATCCACTAACTCGGTGATCAATTGAGCCATTATGCCTAGTGCCACATATGAGGTCCCCCCAAAGAACCGCCCACCATGCGCTCCCATCGAGCAAGGCTACTATTGCATCTTAACAAAATCTGGTTTGTCATGTTATAATAACACGCAAACTCACAACACCACAAGTATATCCTCAGGGTCAACTTTTGTTCCGACATCTCTCCCCTTTAACAAGAAGTGTATAAACCTCATAAACACGAGACTATCCCTGTCTGTTGATACTCCTTTCCTGATTTTTGCCTCCTACCAGTCCATCTTGGCCAGTATTACGAGAAAAAATACTTATTTGCTCAATAATATCAACCGTTTATAGTAAAGATTAGTGAGCTGAAGGTATATCAAACGTAATAATTTTTTGTTTTCCCACGTTTTTCCACTGATGTCAGTTGTCATAAGGTTAAATTTTTCCTTTACTATTTAATAGCCTGGTTGCATTTCCTCTGACACAATTCTTCCATATGGCAATGTATAAGGAAAGCGTTCCTTGAAACTATCTTAAGACACCTTTTCACAAATTCAACACCACCAGTATTGAATCCAATCCGTCAAAGAACTGAGAATGCCGACACTGTAACAAATGATCTGATCTCATTTTGATCGACTTTTTTGAGACTGTTTTAGTCGTCTGATTTGATAAAACTTTGAATCTATTTACTTATAATATATATATATAATATATATTATTGATATATATATATTATATATAGTATATATATATATATAGTATTATCACCTAAGTTTAAATATTTATTCATTTCATTTATTAAAAATTTCTGCCTCGTTAATATCTGTCATTGAGCGACACTCTGTACATAAGGAGTATCGTGAGCATCCAGTGGGAGTGGCACGGATAATTGGGAAGGAAGAGGGAATGGTGGGTGCCATATGGAGGAGAGAATTGGTGTTCTGGGGGAGAATGGGCAGGAAAAGGGGTAAGGAGAACTTGAGGAGGAGGAGAATGGATTATCAGCAATACTTTGGATGTAGAGCGAATAGAAAAGGATGGATTGGAGGATGGATGTGGGAACAGAGCGTTCCTCCTGGATCATGCTTAGGAAAATTTTGAATATCTTTAAAGAGTTTCTGATGGTTAATGGTTAAAAGCAAGATAAAATGTCTAGACATCGAAGGTCATGTAGCACTAAGTTAATGTTGGGAAGTGGTGGTTGAGTTTAGTGATTAGTTGTCCTAAGCTTGCAAAGGAATTGGTGGAGTGAAAGGGTTAGGGTCGGGTTTACGAGAGTTAGACTAGATGTGGAATATGTATGCGTTTGAGGAAGAGAATAGGTTGTTTGAAAGCAGAAAGTGGTGGATTCTGTAAGGATGGTCTGATAGGTTGGGCAGGATCCGTGAAGGGGGGATAGGTGGGGGAAAGCAGAGGTACGAGTTGTTTCAAAACGTGGGCACGGCAGTAAGGATGTGTGGGATTGAGTGTCTGGTGGTGTGTATTGCCTTTGAGGAGTTAATGAGTTACATAAGGGATCACGTGCGTAGGAGGAGTGGAAGGATAGAGGGGATGGTGGGAGGGTTAATGTTGGCGGGGTTGGGTCGGGGGGGATGGCGTGTTGGAGGGTAGGAGTATAGGGTGTAGGGGGATATCCGTTAGGTGAGGATGGATATCCCAGTTACTTGCGAGTGTGGAAGGAGCAGGAGTTGTAAGATTTTGAGGTTGAGTGTCAGTTTTCATTAGGTAATCTTGAATATTTTCATGGTTTTCTTCTCTGAAGTTGGTTCGGGAGTTTTGTGGGATAAGGATTTCTTGTGATGGGGAAAGAGGACTGGTGTCCCTCAAGCATAGGAGCAAGAAGGTGGAGTGATTGTGGGTAGGGGAAGATGGGGTGAACGTTTGTTCTGTCTGTTACGGGTAGATGCAGAGGAGGGAGAGGGGAGGTGTTGGGATTGTAGTGTGATTGAAGTATCTGTAGTAGAGATTGGATGTCTGGATTTAGGATGGCGAAGAGTTTGACTGGGGGAAAGGTAGGAGGTATCAAGAGGGGGGGGGGGTCGATGTTGTATGTGGGGGTAGGAGAATTGGTAGAATGAGCATTATTACTGGAGTAGGGTAAGGGAGAAACCACGTCGTACGGGCTTCTTGTCTGCTTCACGTGTGTTAAATCCAATTTGAATCGGAGAGTTTGCTACCTCAGACTCAAATTTATAGGTGGGACAACCCCTATAAAATACATTATGGGGGCCGCCACAGGTGGCACATGTTGCGTGATTGTGCATGGCATTAGATCGGGTATGGCCAGGTTGGGCACATAGTGTGGGCATCTGGCTGTAGAAACGGCAATGTTTGCTGGGTGTTCCTAGACGCAACAATTTTTGCACTGGACGTGGAGGGGTGGCATTACAACAGGGAGGGATTCTCCTCCTATGTAGTAACTTAAAGGGAAGGTCATGCATACGGAATGTAATTTTGCTTATGTTATTGGGTTTTCTTTCGATGACCTCTGGCGGGATGGTAGCATTGTCTGATGTTGCAATCATAGTCTGTGAGAACAGGCAGTAGATCTTCTCCCAATCGACCATCTTTGTCATAGATTGGGCAATTTGCTGGGGCTATTGAAACTTTTCCGGTGCAAGTATTGAGGGTTTTGGATGGGGTTCTGCAGATGGGTTTACCATATAGGTCTGTTATTTTTTGTTAATGCCTATAGCTTGGTTTTCGATGTTACTGTGTCAGAGGGGGCGGGAGCGGTCGGGTCGGCTACGAAAGAGACTTTACCTACTGTTTTTGGAGACATTGTTGGAAGAGAAGGGGTGTTGTCAGAGTAGGAGCTGTGGGAGAGATCACGAAAACTAAATCGGTCCATTTGGCTGCGCTGAGAGGGTATTCAAAATTGTTGTAGAGATAGGTATTCGAAGGCGGGGGCGTGACCGAAGATGGAGTAGTGTTAAGGAGGTGTGTTATGGGGATGTGGGCAATAAGGCTGTAAGGTATTAATTAGGGAGGATGGGGTGGTTGATGGTGGGAGGTTGTGGGGGTGAGGTGTTGAGTTGAGATTGCTGGGAGAGTGAATTTTCCTTAAGGGTTGATTGTTGGCTTACTGGACTAGTAGGGTATTGATGAGTGGTATTTTATTGGCAGTGTTCGGAGCCGTGGTCAAAGGAGATCTGGGCCAGGGAATCTGTGGTTTACGCGTTGGTAGCTATTTGATAAAGGGGCCAAGCCTCATTGCCCCTAAATAGTTGGATCCGTTTTCATTACTTGGCCTATGGTAAGCCTGTATTATGTTTTGGGGAATAAAAAACAGTCCACCCCGCGGGTCCCCTTGAGGTGTAAGGGCTATATAACTAAAATCATGGAATACCGTCCCATGCTTCCCTCGTCCGTTCAGGACTGGCACAAAGTCAGCCTTTCACCTTTCATCACTGTCTCTCGACACCTTAGGAGTGGATAGCTAAAAGTGTTTTGGGGTGAATGACAGAAACGAAAAGTGGGGAAGGAAATAAAGCCAATGCAAAATTAGTTGAGTCGAGGGCTGATCCACCAAGGTTGGGGAGTTCCCCCATCATTGGTCCATTCTCCGCCTCCTAATAAGCCCCCCCCGACAAAAACGGGGCAAGGATTGGGGGGGAAAGAGTTTTTCTGAAAGGAGCTGGGAGGGGAGGTTTTGAGAAATACAGGTTTTCTTTTGCCCAACCTGCTGATGGGTGTAGGAAATGGATGTGGTAGGAGTAAGATGGAGTGAACGTTTAGATTGTCTATTCAACGGTACAGGGAGGAGGTGGGGTAGGCATCGAGCGTGACTGAGAAGAGCAATTTGAACGGCCATGACCATGCTGGGCACATAGAGGGCAGCAGGCTGTGAAGCAAGGGTGTTTGGCTGGGTGGCTAAAACAACATATGTGACAATGACGAGGAAGGGATCGATATGGTTGGACGGTGAAAGGAGATTATATCTACGGTAATATTGGTATAGGACTTGCGTTGGCCTCTGGGAGGAAGAGTGTAGCACTGTACTGCCACTGCATCATAGGTCTTTTTTCAGTCTGACCAGTCCTTGTCGTAGACAGAACAATCTGTCGAGGAAACGAAAACAGTTCCGGTACAAATATTAAGGAAGGAGTGAGGCTGAGAAGGAATAGGTTTGCTAGCGAGGTCAGTCTGGATAGATAGTGCCCGAGCTTGGGACTCAGATGTAAATGTGCCCAAGGCATAAACGACAGAAAATTAATGCGAAAGGAAACTTTGTCTGCTTGTTTTGGAGACATTGTTAAAAGTAAAGAGTATGTCAGAGTAAGGGGCTGTAGGGGAAATCATCAAGAATCGACCCCACTTGGCTGGGCCAAAAGAATACTCAAAAAGGGGTTTTTTGAGGTGGGAGCGGTAGAAGGAAAATAGCGGGATGAAGAGTGGTGCTGAGTGAGGTAGTACTGCGGGGAGGACTGTAGGGATAAGAGTACTAATAAGGGGGATAAAAAATGAAGAGGACTGTGCAATAGGAGATGGAGCAGAGGATGTTGGGAGAGAGGATGGGGGTATTCTGAAGGGTGGGTAATTACCGGGGGAATGATTCGGAATGGACAGAGCTGACTGCAAACATGAGGTGGGGGTATTAGTATCAGTGGTTGGAGTCGTGGTCAAAGGAAACCAGAGAAATCAAATTTAGATAGACTAGTTTTATGAAGGGGCAAGTCTTAATGCTCCTAATAATGGGGTAAAAAAATCTTCATTATTGGCTATGGTGAGTCTGAAATAAGTGGGGAAAGACTTACCTTTAGGGTCCCCATAAAGGGTTGGCCTAGGTGATTAAACCCGCACTGTAGGATATAATGGTAATAAAAGGGGTATAGAGAGGGTAACAAATGGAGTAAACGGGGATTTGTAAAGGGGAAGAGTTAAGGGTATAGGGTGATTACATCAAATTGGGGAGCATGTGAGAGTAACACTGTTTTTGAAACCATTATGAAACAATTGATGGGTAATATGGGTAGAAAATGGTAGTTGGAGTCTAGAGAAAAGATAAGGGGACAAAAAAAGGTGATGTAGTATCGGGAAAAATGTCAGGGGGGGGGACGGAGAAGGACATTGCTGTGAAAAGGGGAGTCAACTGAGCATCCTGGGAAGTGGTAAGGGTTAAAAGGGGAAAGTGTTCTGTGAAAAAAGGGCGCAGGGGCACTAGATGTACACGATGTGATCTGGGGGTCAGATAAATAAAAGTCTATAATCTTAAAACACTTCTGTATTCTCACCTACTCAGAATTTTTTTGTGAAAAAGATAATGAATAAAAAGTAGCAAAAACATGTCCAGTCATTATGATTGCACAGAGAATGATTTTTTGTACACAAATAACTGCATTTTTTAAAAGCCTTCTAGGTTTTTATTGTGAAGTAAATGTTATCTTAAAAAAAAGGGTATGGCACAATACAATATTAAGGTGGTATATTTAAAAATTTTTGACATTTTACCCCCCCAAACCCTACATCCCCCCATACCTAACAGAATCACAAGTAAAAACCCCAAAATCACCCCGCCCACATTAAAACCCCCAAAAAATGTATTCACAAAATTTTATGTAGGGGTATATTCGACTATTATTCTAAAAAAATATAATGTTTTTAAAAAAAATTATTTGAATCATCTGTTTTTTTTTTTTTTTACTCTAATTTTATTTTTTTATGAATCTCTAATTTTTTAATTTTATAATTTTTATTGGCCCATCTTGTGTTATAAAACTTCAATGCTCTATTTTTGGGAGTAAATAAAAAAATAAAAAAGCAGTTTTCCGAAGCAAAAAATTCCAAAAAAGGGGTTAAATTTTTCCCCGCTGAGTCAAAAACCAAAAATTGATACTTCTGCTTCAGATGCTGTTTTTTTTCTTTTTTTTCTATTTTTTTCATGACTTTTTTAATACGGGGTAATGCTTTGCACCCTCTCCAGTCCAAAAAGGGTCAAATTTAGTGGTTGAGACAGACTTTGAAATTTATTTTTTTCAGGATGAAGTATCATTTCCTCTCCAGTGCAATAAAACAGCAGGGAAAAACTGAATACTTTATTTCATAATTTAATATAAATATTACTAAGATAACTGACAAACAATGCTGTCACATCAAATTAAAAGTTAACTTGCTTCTGTTGAACATAAAGGCATGGCCATAAACAAACAAATATTCTGATAAAAATATTTCAGTCCAAGTAGGATCACATAGCCATAACTACCGATAAAAAAATTCTACACAAAAAAAATAGTCCAGACATTTTAGCAACTGTATCCAAAATCAGAAACAATTTCACTAGGCTTTATTTTGTACATGATGGGGTTTCAATTTAAATAGTATCTTATCATATAAATGTGACAAGAATTACATTTGTTGTTTGAGCTTGTCTAAGACATTAACCTTAGTCATGTTTTAAGGCAAAACCTCCCAGAAATACATTTTAAACAAACTTGAGGCTGAGTAACCCCAGCATGTAAACTGACTTGGGACTGGCTGGCATATGAGAACAAGAGAAATGTCTATATGAAGGCTGGGGGTCACAAATGCTCCAGTTTTTGGAGTCGATAACCCCTATCATAGAAAAAAAATTATATGTATATTGTCTTCTTATCTGGTCTAGTTGTGTGAGTTCACATCACTATTTTCTTTAGTGATAAAAATGTATTTTCTGCAGCCCTTTACGGAACACTTTAAAGAACTCTTCAATCAAACTACAACTACAGGCATTATACAAGAATACAAGATCTACTTCACAAAAATAAATCAGGATGGATTTTCCCTTTGGTCTCTTGGGGGTATGAATCCCCTTTATAACTACCTTGTGATCTACGATCATCTATCACCTGAGCTAGAAAATACACTTTGATATCAAAGTGTTACCATGAAGCCTTGACACAGCAATATACAAATAAACTAGTCAATGCACATCAGTGTTTGGGAACACGATGGTCAAAAACACCGTAGTCCTCTACTATATAACAGTAACTGTCAAGTGCAATGCTACTCCTTGAGGTGCTGGAGGAATTTATGTTGATAAGTAATCTAAGTATATGTGTGGATGGGTCACTCCAATAAACTGATCTCTTCATGCTCTACACAATTAAACAATGACCTTTTTTCTCTTTCAATCAATCCAACTTTCAATACTGACTCTCACTTTAATAACCATATAAAAAAAAAAAAATCAAAAAAAAAAAAATAATAATAAAATAAAATAAAATAAAAAAACTAAAGTGGTCATTATCTGCATTACAACTCAGGATCATACTTTTCCAGTGGCCAAAATTCACAACCATTCCTCGTTACAACCACTGCTCCAATAATATATGCTGGTGACAAAAATATGAGAAGTACACTCATTATACAAGAGGAGAGAGTTATGCTAAATCTATGTGCATGAGCCCAGCCATCATGATCACTATCATACTGTATCCCAAATTTAACACTTATAAAATGGTAAAACTTTACTTCTAAACAGAAATACACTGCTTCAGTCTCAAAATCATGGCAACAAACATTAATGATTCTCATCACTGTGGAAGAAACTGAAATACATTTTTACAATTGAAAATTTTCATAATTTACATCACTATTATTCCACAAACTAGTTTGAAAATAATTTGTACATATAGAAATGCAGACTATTCAAAATATCTCCTAGAACTCTACCTGGTTTCTGGATAAAAATGAAAATATATATACATATACATATACACAAAATACATGTTTAAAAACATACAATTTTCTTTAAAAATGAAAAAAAAAAAAGAGCTACAATTCATTAATGTCTAAAGGTGTATTAAAGAGAGAGGAAAAAAAATGCTAAATTGCAAACCCCAAAAAATGCTAAATTTACT
>NC_051392.1:129215-134501 GCF_015228065.2 Penaeus monodon | reverse complement strand
GAATGGCACGGAATGGGCATCCAACTGTCACGGCACTACTCATAAGCCAAGTTTTGCCTAAATAGCAGAATTTTGTGCTTGGCTTTAAGTATGGCGGATATGATGGACTTCCAAATCGTTGGTGGGTCCCCTTCACACAAATCACGCCTGATTTGTAAGACGGGAGGATTTGTCATCATACGGCATGATGAAGTCAGGGGACCTCACTGCCCAAATGCTCAGGGAAGTCTGCCATGACGTTGGGGTGGAACCAGAACTACTGCCGACTGGAGAAAGAAGCTTCACCCTGAGATCGGTAAACACCGCAGAGGATGCTCGGCTAGACATCAGCGCCAGAGGATTTTGGGCCCGAGGCCAGAGAGCATTCTTCGATGTAAGGATCTTTAATCCTATGGCGCAGAGCAACAGGGACCAGGATCTACATGCTGCCCACGGAAGGCATGAAAACGACAAGATCCGAGAATATGGAGAACGTGTAGAAGTGGAACAAGGGACTTTCACGCCCCTTGTATTCACGACCACAGGAGGAATGGCACCAAGGGCAAAGGCCTTCTATGCTATCCTGGCGCAGCAACTGGCAGACGAGAAACAACAATCAAGAAGCTGTGTCACAGCGTGGATGAGATGCCGCCGCCTGTCGTTCTCTCTCCTGAGATCTTCTATCCTCTGCCTTCGTGGGACACGATCAAATCCGCCACTCTACGCCAGTAGAGTGGCGGATTGGAAGAAAGTAGATTAAGGGAAAATCTATTTTAATATGTATATATCCTTTAGTGAAATAAAGATTAACAAAGAAGAAAATAGTGGATGATGGCCACGGCCATTGGCGAGGTCGGGGCCAATGGACTGTATTGTGAACAGTAATACATATACGTTTTCACAACACAGTTTCTTTAGAATGGAGGCTGATTTATTAAAAAAAAAAAAAAAAAAAAAAAAAAAAAAAAAAAAAAAAAGAGAGAGAGAGAGAGAGAGTATGTGTGTGTGTGTGTGTATAACGGGTATAGAACACAATTACATTGTCTTGCAGGGGTATTGATACTGGTATTCGGCATTCACTCTTTTTCTGAGAGTTGACACACGCAGTATAAGAACACGAGACATGTTATCTATGGGTATGGGCGGTATGCGGGTCGCAGCCAGCTCACCCGGAGGGAGAGGGCGGAGCTGACCTTACCGTGTCGGGTGCTTCACACGAACTCCCTGTCAAATGAGGTCAGATATAAAATGTGACCTCCGCCCTCGCTGAGCGGGTGGTTCTTATTTGGGACTTTGGATCCGCGTGGTAACCAGCCACGTGGTCCACTGGTAACAGAAATAGAATTATCCACATCCTCTAACAGAAATAGAATTATCCACATCCTATATTATATGTGTATGTATATAGAAATATAAGTATATAATAAATGTGTGTGTATATATATATATATATATATATATATATATATATACTATATATATTATTATATATATATATATTATTATATATATAGATATTATATATTATATATATATATATATATATATATATATATACATATATATGTATATATATATATATATATATATATATATATATATATATATATATATATATATGTATGTATGTATATATATATACATATTCAATTCAATAACGGTATGCTCATGTTTGAGCAGCCGTGGACCTCTCCACCATCCTTCGCCACTAAACTCGATCTTACGCTTTTCTTTCCACTTATACCATCGACAGCCCACAAATATTTTGATATTGTCGCTCAGTCTTGTCTTCGGTTTGCCTCTTCCTCTGTTTCCTATCACCATCCCTGTCAGCAAGTTTTTCTCAATACTTTTACTTCTCATTACATGACCAATTAACTTTAATTTCCTCTTGTTCAAGATGTCCAACAGTCGGTCTTTACAATTTATTTTTCTCAGCACTTCATCATTCGTCTTCTTCTCTGTCCAGCTAATACGCAGTACTCGTCTGTAACACCACATTTCAAAACTATTGATCTTTTTCTTGTCTATCTACTTCAACAACCACAACACATCAGAACCATATGATGCAATTGGGAAAACTAATGAGTTCAAAAACCTCAGCTTTGTCCGTAAGGTATGTTGGGTCTTTCAGAGTTTTTGAGAGCAATTGTGGCGTTTTTGGAAAAATGGTAATTCTTCTTTTTATTCCGGTGAATAATATGTATTATTTAAAAACAGCCCAAGATAAGTAAAATTTTTCACTTTTTCCACAATCTTTCCCAATGATTGTAAAAATGTTCACATTGTTCATTGCCGGTTATCTTTGAATCTTCATGTCTTAGTTTTTTTGGGTTAAGAAACAAGCCAGCCTTTTCGCTTGTTTCTCTAACTTATCTAGTTGTTGTAGTTCATGAACTGCGGGCAATCAAAATATATATCGGCGTACCCAGATTTGATTTTTTTTGTACCCTCCAACACCCCCAAGTTCCTTTAAAAATTTCTCTAGAGCCCCTCTCATAATTTTTCAGAATAATATTAAAGAGGTGCGGAGACAAAAGCAACCCTGTGCCCCCTTTTGATTTCGAACCATTTTTTAAACCCCATAAGTGGTTTTTACAGCGCTTGTTTGGTTCATACAAGGCTTTTTTTAAATTTGGATGATGTTTTTTGGAAATTTCAATCGTAATGTTATTCCAGAGGAATCGTGATCAACATTTCAAAAGTTTTCCATAATCGATGAAACACAGGTTAGGTTTTTTTTTTGATTTCTTGTTTTTTTATATCAATTTTTAAATTTAGAATTGGTTTCTGGTACCTTTCCGGGGAAAAAACCCCGTTGTTCGTCGCTTTTTCCCTCTTTAAATTTCAATTTCTTTTTTCAGCATAATTTCAACAAAATTTTGCTGCTGTGATTATTAAGGCAATTTTCCTTTATTTTTGCTTTGGAGTGCGTCATTTTTTTAGGTAGGGAGTAAAGACGATTTTACCCAGTTTCTGGCCATTTTCTTCTTTCCCATATTTTGTACGATTTTGAGAAAAAGTATCAATATTTTCGCCAGCATTTTAATTAGTTCTGTGTTATTTCTCTATGGGGGCTCTTGTTATCTTACTTTTTTATGGTTTTTAAATTTCGCAGCGTGGCGGGGTTCATCCTCGCGGTCTTTGGTCTAATTAAGGTTTTTGTTAGATTTTTTTTTTTATAATTGGGGAAACAATTTTGATCCATCTACTTTGACTTTTTTTTCCATAAATTAAAAAAAGTCCATCTTCAGTTTTGTAGTGCCCCATTTGGGTTTTAAATTTTGGTGATTTTTGTACTCCTTGGTAGAGTTTTTAGGTCTTATGATAGAACATTTTTCAATTCTTGGCAATGTTCATTTAAAAATTTTTCTTTTCTTGTGCAATAATCTTTTAATTTTGTATTTTTTTTTGTAAATTACTTTTTAACTGGATTATTATACTTTTATTTTAGGCATCTTCTTTTTTCAATTTACTTAGTGTTTTTCAGATATCCAGGGGGGAATTTTTTCTTTTTTTTTTTGGGGATGTTTTTTAAGCAGTTTCCGGGAGTCTTTTTCCCTTTTTCCCCCAACTTTGGTTTTTATCATCTTAAATTTATTTAGGGTTTTCAATTTTTTTGCACTGCAATTTGTAATTTTTATAAAAAAGTTTGTAGTCGAGTTTTGAGGTGGTGTTGGACGCCCATCTTTTGATTTTTTTAAAGCGAAGTAGTAGTGGTGGTCACGTTGCAGTCGCACCAGGTCTTGTTTTTGGGAATTTTTTTTGCAACTCTTCCATTTTTTGGTCGAAAGTAGTCAATTTTGGTTGCGTTTCTTTTGCTGGTGAAAACCACGTGTACAAGTGTCTTTGGGGGGTGTTGGAACAAGATTGGCATAACTAAATTATTTTTTACTACAGAATTCAATAAAATTTTACCTCTTTATTTTTATCCAAGGCCGAAAATTTTCCCCAGGGTAATTTTTTTGATTATTTTTTACTTGGCATTGGGTCTCCATGATTATTTTTACACTTGTTAGGGGTTGGTCAAAAAAATTTGGAGAGAGTTAAAAAAATTTCCATTTCTTTATCACTTGCAATATTGGTGGGCGTAGCATGTATAATACTAATATTTTGAGGTTTTTTCTTTATTTTGACTTTTTAAAATGCGATCATTTTTTGGGCTGTACCCAATTAGTGCATTTGCGTTTTTTGTGGAATCATAGCAACTCCGGACTATAATTTTCCCTTTTTTTCCAGAAAAAAAAACTGTCTTGTTTTTTTTAGTTTTTAAAATTCCATACTTTCCAATTGGGCTCACTTATTCCAGTATTTGAGTTGTATTACCATTTGTTTAAAACAGAGTAATTTTCCCCTCTCTTCATTTTTCCTTACGTTCCCCGTTTCCCTTTTAAGTGTTTTTAAATTGGGCCTTTTTTCTTTTTTTCTTTTCTTCCAGATGCAGTTTTAAAATTGTCAGCCCGGGGGCCCACAACTAACGGCCCCTTTATAACCCGGACGGCGTTGTGGTAGAATTATCGTTTTTTGTATTTAATCATTGGTGTAGGGTTGTCAGGGGGAAAATAAAAGTGAGTGGAATCCCCGGTCCTTCTCACTCGCAGTCCAACTAAAATTAGGGGAACTATCTTGCCCCTTTTTTAAAACGTTTCATGTAATACGCCAGAATATTTTGGTTGGGAAAAAAGTAAACATAGAACTGAAAGGGGTTTTCACCCGTATCCACTGCCTGGCCCACAGTTTCACCGCAACCCTGGTATGGGAGCTAATAGGGTGCATCCCTTTTTCAAGGGAACCCTAGGGGGAGTTATTGTTACCAGGACAAAATTATACATAATATATTATATATATTATATATATATTATATATATAATTATATATATATATATAAAATATTTTAATATATATATATATATTATTAATTTTATATATATATATATATATTTAAAATATAATTTTTATATATAAAATTATATATAAATTTTAAAAAATTATTGTATTATATATTAGTTTAAAAATTTTAAAAATATATTATATTATAAAATAAATAATATATTAAAATAATTTCACAACACAATATACACACATGTGTGTGTGTGTGGTGGTGTGTGTGTGTGTGTTGTGGTATATATATATATATATATATATATTATATATTATATATATATTATATAATATAATATATATGCATGGGGTATATACATCATTGTACACACACAAACACGGGTGTATATATAACATATTGTAAAAAAAAAAAAAAAAAAAAAAAAAAAACACACACCAAAAAAAAACACCCCAACACAAACACAA
>NC_051392.1:112180-129115 GCF_015228065.2 Penaeus monodon | reverse complement strand
CTCTCTCTCCTTCTCTCTCTCCTCCCCTCCTCTCTCTCTCTCTCTCTCTCTCTCCCCTCTCTCTCTCTCTTGTTTGTCTGTCTATCTGTGTTTCTCTCCGTCAGTCTGAGTCTCTCTCTCTCCCTCTCTCTCTCTCTCTCCTCTCCCCTCCCCTCTCTTCTCCTCTCTTCTCTCTCTCTCTCTCTCTCTTGTTTGTCTGTCTATCGGTGTTTCTCTCCGTCAGTCTGTTTTCGTCAGTCCGTAAGTATGTCTATCTGCCTATCTATCTACCCGTCTCTCAAACCAAAACCAAAAAATGCGTGCAGTGGGAAATAACCCCCACAACGGCAATCTGCAATGGCCATAGCCAGGTAGTCTTCCGCAACTAAAAGGCCCAATCGAGGGAAGCCAAACGACGCGAGATGTGTCGGCTGAGCCAAGCGCTGCGGCCTCGTCCTCGTGGGGATGGCAGCCGCCGACAGGAGGCCGAACCGGGAAAGCAAGTGGTGGGCTGGGGGAAGCGTACAATGAGTTCCTATTGGCCTTACTTCATGATATAATGTATATATATATATATATATATATATATATATATATATATATATATATATATATATATATAAAAATATTATATATATATATATTTTATATATATATATTATTATATATATAGAAGAGAGAGAGAGAGAGCGGAGGAGAGAGAGGAGAGGAGTGAGAGGGGAGAGAGAGAAAGAGAGAGAGGAGAAAGAGAGAGAGAGGGGAGAAAGAGAGAGAGACGGAGATAAAAAGACACAGGAGAAAAGAGAGACACGAGAAGGAGAGAGAGGAGAGAAGGAGAGACAGAGAGAAGGAGAGGGCGGAGAGAGAGAGGAAGAGAGAAAAGGAGAGAAAGAGAAAGAGAGAGAGAACGAGAGAGACGAGAGAGACGAGAGTGACAGAGAGAGAAGAGAGAAGAACGAGCAAACGAGATAGAAGAGAGATAGTAATTGATTGATAGATAAATAGATAGAGAGTGAGAGAGGAAGAGCGAGAGGACTAGGCAAGGAAGGGGGGGGGGGTAAATGTGCACAAATCCCCCAGACCATTTTTCAAAATCCGCGTCGCACCCATCGCGCGTCCCAATCCCTGCGGCGCAATCGCTCCACGCTGATTCGGTCCAATCCTGGCTGGAGGGGGGGGGGGGGGTGACGGCCGATCGGCCAAGTCTAAATCTGGACTTTGTTTCGTGAATTATGGGCTCGGCCCAAATGCGCTTATTTTCCCCAGGCTAGCAATATCTCACTTAAAAACATGTATGCGTATAGGAATAATAGCATGGCAAAAAAATATATGAACGAACACGCACAAACACGTACGCACCGCAGCACATCGACATCGCACAGCACAACACACACACAACACACACACACACACATATTATATGTATCTGTATATGTGCGTATATATATATATATATATATATATATATATATATATATATATATATATTGAGATTATATATTATATATATATAGTATATATTATGTATATATTATATATCATATATAGTGTATATAATTATTATATATTATATTATATATCTTTTACCTACATGCACGCATACAAACACACCACCACACACACTCCACACACACACACACACATACAACACACATCAACACACCACACACACAACACACAACACCACACACACACCACACACACAACCTCATATCTACCACCATAATATAATATAATATAATATATATAATATATATATTTATATATATATATTATATATATATATACTTATTATCCGACTGACATCAAACGGAAAAAACCCCAAACCCACGCGACCATAACGAACCAGATTCACCTGGATGTCATGTGATAAAGGAAATAAGTTTTGGGTTAATTATTTTTTGATAATGACGAATCTCCTGACATATTTTTTTAGCAAGAAAATTCAAATTTCTCCCGAAGAAAACCATGGAAGCTTAACATCCGTAAATTCGTTCCCACAGATTAGTTTTAACTATAATATCAACTTTTTCTTTAAGAGGAGGATGCCTCTGCCCTGAGAGCGGTGTTCAAATACTGCATATTGTATTTAACTGTCCTACACGTTAGAATGCTTGAACACAACACAATACAAGAGAGTACATAGGTAACCGACTAAAAAAAAAAAAAAAAAAAAAAAAAAAAAAAAAAAAAAAAAAAAAAAAAAAAAAAAAAAACTGCCACAAAAAAAAAATGCCACAATAAGAAATCAAATTGAACATTACGTTTTTAACGCGAATAAAAAGGAATAAAAAAAATCGTTATCAGACGAACAACTAACCAAAGTGCATAAAATGATTTAGTTTCATCTCTTAGTGTGGCAATTTTCTTTCTATAAGGTGTAAACCTGCCAGAGCGATCCTACCTGTGAGCAGAGCCTTCCTCCGCCGTGGCCCAGTCTTCACACACAACACCACTCTTTCACGCGCATCTGTTTCTAAATTCTGTTCACAGCCTCTGACAGACTCGATCTTCTAACCTCGGATTTTATTTCTACATCTACAAGACGAAATCCAAACTGAACAACAGCTCGTGTACTGCGCAGGTTGGGACCTTGGGGGTCCCTTCGCCGTAACGAGCATTTCTCGCTTGTTTGGCGCCTCCTTTATTTGGGTATTTCATTTTTAGCGTTTTTGTTCTTCTCTTTTAGTTTCGTTCTGATACATTTTTATGGTTGCGTTAGTGTGTGTGTGTGTGTGTGTGTGTGTGTGTGTGTGTGTGTGTGTGTGTGTGTGTGTGTGTGTCTGTGTGTGTGTGTGGTGGGGGTGTGTGTGTGTGTGTTGTGTGTGTGTGTGTGTGTGTGTGTGTGTGTGTGTGTGTGTGTGTGTGTGTGTGTGTGTGTGTGTGTGTGTGTTTGTGTGTGTGTGTGTGTGTGTGTGCTTCTATATTCATATCTCTATGCAATCTATTCATCTTTCTATTAATCCACCATTTATCTATCTATTTCCCCTCCCCAATTACCTCTTCTTGCCCCCTCCCATTTCTCTATCTATCTATCTTGATATCTTACTGTATATCCATCTATCTATCTATTTATCTATCCACACATATGCCTACCAACCATTTTTTATCCAATATCTGTCTTCTTATCTATCTGTCTCCATACCTAGCTAGCCATCTCTCTATCTACCAGCCGTCCAATCTATCCACTATCTACCTAGGGACATGCTTAACTACAAACACGAGACCAGATATACACAAAACCCATCTAATTAAAAAGCTTGCAAGTTTATCATCAAATATCAATCAAAACGTTGCACAAACAGTTGGGATTTTTGGTGCCGAATTTGCAATTCAAAATCATGTTGAATAAAGATGCCGGCAGGTAATGTTAAGGAAGACGCAAATATTACTGTGTATGTATGTGATATGTACAGGAAATAGCGTTTAGCTCAAGGACGAGCGTTTTTTTGATTTTTTCACAGGTTTTAGAAAATATCACTTCCTATTTAGCTTACAAAATGGATCCTTTTTTTGCATGATTTTTTTTTTTACATAAACTCCGAATACTCTCTTTAATAAACGGTTGTTAAGTGAACGAAGCGAGTAGTAGCATGAAAACACATTTCCGTATATCTCAAGCTCAGCTGAAAACGGCACAATATGACACTTTCCATCATACTTTCTACCTGGGACACCTTGTACGTGTCAAGCCACAAATAAGAGTTCCAATCGGCTCTCATTAACCGCCAACAGACTGCCACGCCGCAGCAACACAGCCTTTGTCATGCCAAAGACTCACAGAATGACACTTTCCATTACACTTTCGGCTCGTAAGATGACACCTCCAGTCGTATCAAACAAATGACACCAACACTTACGTCTGACAGTTCCGTGATATGACACCTCCGATGCAGCCTAACAATCCCATAATATGGCACCGTCAAGGGAATCAGCGAAGGCCACAATGACACTTTCAATTCCGCTCATGACACAAATGACACCGTTCGAGGTCACGTTCGCTAGGTTCTCCCCCTTCCCCTCCCCCTCCCCTCCTCCTCTGTCTGCCTCCTCCAACCCTCTCTTGACCCTCCCTCATTCTTCCCTTCTCCCCTACCTTTCACGTTCTTTCCCTTTCTCTTTGTCTCCCCTTCCCCTTTCCCCTACCCTCTCTCTCTACTCTTCCCCTACCATTGCACAACTCCTCCTTCTCTCTCTCTCTCTCTTCCCTTCCTCCCATTCCTCCCCCTCTCCCTCTCCCTTTTCTCCCTCTCACTTTTCTCTATCCCATCCCTCTCCCTCTCTCTCTCTCCCTTCTCTCTCCCTCTCTCCCCTCCCCATCCCTCCCCCTGCCCTCCCTAGCCTCCTGTATGTATGTACACCATATGTCTCCCTCCCCCTCCCCGTGCTCCCCTCCTTTAGCCGTCCTCCCTCCCCCCGCCTCATGCGCGTGAGTAATGAGGCCGGGCGTCCTCTCCTCACCCTTAATGGGCCTCATTACCCTCCTCATCGCCGCGCGCGTCGAGGGCCGCCGCCGCCGCCGCCGCCGCCTCGCTCTTGTTTACATCGCTCGAGTTGATTAAAAATTTTGGCCCCGCCCTCTCCCAGGTGGCGCTCGCTGCCACCCGATAAAAAAAAGAGAGGAAACATATATTAATGTAAACATTATCATGATTAAAAATGCTAATGATATTAATAGAACAACGGCCGTGACATCATCATGCGCTGCGGAAGGAAAGGTGAAAATATGTCTGCCTATCTGTCCATCTTTCTCCCTTCCTCCGCTCCACTCTTTCTTTTTCTTTCTCTATCTCCTCTCTCTTTTTCTTTCTCTATGTCTATCTCTCTCTATCTCGTCTCTTTCTCTACCTTTCTCTAACTCTATTCTCTATCTCTATCCCTTTCTCTATCTCTATCTCTCTATCTCTATCTTCGTCTCTTTCTCTGTCTCTTTTTCTGTCTCTTTCTCTCTTTCTCTATATCATGTCTATTTTTTTTTATCTTTCTCATTCTCTATCTCTTTCTCTATGTCTCTTTTTCTACCTCGTTCTCTCTCTCGCTCTCGCTCTCTCTATCTAAAATAAGCGCACACGTAGTTTATCTATCACAATCTATCTGTTGACATATCTGTGTATTATATTAAGGTTTATCCGTCCGTCAGAGCGCACCCAAGGCCCGCCCGCACGGCCAGTTGCTCGGTCTCCCAGGCCAATCAACCCAAAGTTATTCAACAGAACAAACCAACACCATAAAGGGGGTAGGGGGGGGGGGGCAGCGTGCAACGTATCCCTTGATCCCACTTCCCACTTTTAATAATGGTGATGATGATGATGAATGATATTGTTAAGTTTACTGCCGAGCGAACCGCGTCGTTAAGCCTTTGACTAATGAACGGCCGTTTGGTTGGTTCTTGTTCTTCGTTCTTCGCAATGAGAGTGGGGGTGAGAAGGAAGGAGGAATAGGAGAAGGGGGAGAAAATAGGAATAGATTAGAGAGAGAGGAAGAGAGAGAGGAGAGAGAGAGAGAGAGAGAGAGAGAAAGAGAGAGAGAGAGAGAGAGAAGAGAGAGGGGAGAGAGAGAGAGAGAGAGAGAGAGAGAGAGAGAGAGAGAGAGCGAGAGCGAGAGCAAGAGCGAGAGCGAGAGAGCGAGAAACTAGAGAAAGAGGAAGAGAAAGAGAGATGCAGACATAGATACAGAGAGAAAAACAGACAGAAATAGGGATAAATATAGAGAGAGACAAAGACTGATATAGAGATAAGGACAGAGGCAGAATGAAGGAAATCGATTGGGGACATTGAAGTAAGAGCCAAGAGCTAGTGATCATTGAGATTGGAGCACGTTGGCCGCAGAGCGAGGGCGGCGAACACACTCGCCGCCTGGAACAGCGAACAGGGACCAACGCGACGAGCCTGCCACAGCCGCGCGCAGGAGGCTCAGCGGCAGAGCGGGTTCGAGTCCTGTTCGCGGACCAAGATTAGGAGAAAGGTTAGAGCGGAATGGCCTCAATTGCCAATAAAAGTCCCTGGTAATAGCAGGATATCTAGCGAGGGAATTGTACTATAAGTCGGTCACATGCAGAAGAAGATCTGAAAAATTCGATCTTTCCGTTGCATTCTCCTTCGTAATTATGCCCCTTTCTCTATGATCTTGCACTCGTTGTCGTAGAGGAAGCCTTGTAAATCCCGCCTCGGAACAGGAGTCACAAGAACAGTGGTGCAAGCCCGCGTCAGGCTCAGGGCAGCAGCGGGTTCGAGTCCTGTTCGCGGACCAAGATTAGGACAGGCTTAGCGAATGGCCTTCACTTGCCACATAAAAGTCCCTCGTGTATAGCATGTTACGTCTGCGAGGGAATTCGTAATATAAAGTCGGTTCACCATTCAGAACGATTATTATCTGAAAAAATATTCGATCTTTCTCGTTGCTTCTCCTTCTGTTTATCCCCCTTCTCTCTACTGACTGCACTCAGTGTCGTAAGAACGCTCTTTGCATATCTCCGCTCTCGGAAACTGGAGTCAAGGTGTGGCAGCTTTAGAGTAAGCAGTGTTGGTGTAAGTCTCGGTCAGGCCGGCATGAGCATCAGCTGTCTTGTTTGTTTGCTTTTGTGCGTGCGTGCGTGTGTGTGTGTGTGTGTGTGTGTGTGTGTGTGTGTGTGTGTGTGTGTGTGTGTGTGTGTGTGTGTGTGTGTGTGTGTGTGTGTGTGTGTGTGTGCGTGTTGGTGTGTGTGTGTGCTTGTGTATAATATGTATTAACGCCCGAATATGTATCCGTATGCATGTGTCCGCGGCAATGTTGGCCGACGCCGAGACAGAAGCAACAGCGAATATGTGTCACTGGGTGTCAGGCGAACGGGAGACGGGGGGGGGGGGGCCGAGAAACGCATCGGAATCGTACTCATGCACCTGCCGTCTGGGCAAGAACACGGCGATTGGGATAATGAAATGACAATTGGCTCTAAAATGATAGAGCAAGCTTATTTCATGCGTCTCCTTGTCGTTTTCTCTATCTGTGCTTAGATCTATCCGTCTCTCTATATATATATATCTGATTATATACATGCCCAAACACATACCCACACACACATACGCACGCGCACGCGCACAAACACACACACACACACACACACACACACGCGCGCACAAACACACAGTAACGCACTACCCCCCGCCCTTCTCACACACGTACACACAACCACGCACACGAACGAACATGCACAGCCCCCCCCCTCCCCCTCCCCTCTCCTGCCCGGCGCACGTGTCTCCCTCAGTGGCGGCGCGGGCGGTGGGCGGCGGCCATTGTGGCGGCGCGGGCGGTGGGTGGCGGCCATTGTGGCGGCGCGGGCGGTGGGCGGCGGCCATTGTGGCGGCGCGGGCGGTGGGCGGCGGCCATTGTGGCGGCGCGGGCGGTGGGCGGCGGCCATTGTGGCGGCGCGGGCGGAGACAGGGCGCCGCCAAGGGGAACAAGCAAATACAAAAGAACCCGCCCTTTGTGGCTTCTCTGCCCCGCGCGCGTCCAGCTGGGGGCAGGCGCCGGAGGGGAAGGGGGGGGAAGGGGGGGAAGGGAAGGGAAGGAAGGGTGAGGGAAGGGGAGAGGAAGAGGAGGGAGAGAGAGAGAGGAAGGGGAGGGGGAGTGGAGGAAGAGGTGATGGGAAGGGGGAGGAAAGCGGGGGGGGAGGGGGACAGGAGGCGATGGGGAGAGAGGAGGTGAAGGGGGAAGGAGGGAAGGAATAACGTAAAGGGAAGGAAGAAGGGAGGAGAGAGGGAAGAGGGGAGGAGAGAGAAAAAAAAGAGCGAGTGTAGAGGAGAGAGGAGAAGGGCCGAGAGCGAAAGGAAAGGAAGAGGAAACAAAGGGAAGAGGGAAGAGGGGAGAAAGGAACACGGGAAAAAGAAGGTGAGACATAGAATGAAGGTGCGAAGAGGAAGGGAGAAGGAGAAGAGAACAGAAGAAGGTGAACGAGACGAAGGAGAAAAGAAGGAGGAAGGAGAAGGAGAAGGAGGAGGAGACGGTGAACGAAAAGGAGAAGAAGAAGGAGAAGGAGAACGAGAACGAGAAGGAGAAGGAGGAGAAGAAGGTGAACGAAAAGGAGAATGAGAATGAGAAAGAGAGGAGGGCAGAAAAAGTAAGTTGATATTAGATAGAGATTATGATACGAACAGAGAAGCAGGACGAGGAGAGGCCGCTGGCTTGGCAAGGCGATGCATCAGGGAAAGGCGGTTCTGCATGTTAATATTATATCTTTAGGTAGTAGTATTGTTATCTGTTCTATCACCATCACCATCATCATCATCATCATTATTAACATCATTATTACTTGTATCATTATTATTTTTTTAATCGTCACTATTATTATTAGTAATAGTATCATTTTCATTAGTAGTAATAGTATCATCATTTTCATTAGTAGTAATAGTATCATCATTTTCATTAGTAGTAATAGTATCATTACTATCATCATCATAATTATTGTCATTACTGTCACTGTCACCTTTGTTGTCGCAATCACCATCATCATCAAGCCGCAGACATCAACACAGACTGGAATACAATGGGCATGTCTATACAGACGCGCAGATGCCGACTATGAAACGCTAAAATCAAACCGCCATTATCATCATGTTACTGTCAGAGACGTTTTCGGAAATCTGGAAATCTATGAAAGGAAAGGAAAAGTACAAGAATTTTCTTTTCTTGATCCTGTCATCCATGAGGCGGCACAGTCGGCCATGACACGCGGTTTGCTTTTCCCTTTCCCTCCCTTTCCCTTCTGCCTTTCGCTCTTCTTCGCCTTGCGTCCCTCTTCCCCCATGTTTATTTCCCCTCCCGTCCTCATCCCACCCCCCTCTCCCACGACCCCCTCTACCACCTCTCCTCTCTCCTTCCCTCATCCCCACCCCCCTCTCCCACGACCCCCTCTACCACCTCTCCTCTCCCCTTCCCCTCCCCTCCCTATCTGCCTCCCCTCCACCATATCTCGTTCTCCCTCCTCCCCATCTGCCCTTCCCCCCCTTCACCACCTCCCTCTCTCTCCCTCCCTTCCCCCCAACACCTCCCTCCCCCTTACTCCCCCTCCCCCTCAGCCCTCTCCTCCAAGACGGATCTCAAGGAGAGAAAGAGAGGCAGTCAGACGCACCGCAAGCATTATGTTGCCTGTGAAATTAAGGCGCTCCTGCTGCTGACAGATGTAGGCCGAGGGGGCACGTGCGTGGGCGGGGGAGGGGGGGAGGGGGAGGGGGAGGGAGAGGGAGGGGGGGAGAGGGGGGGAGAGGGAGAGGGAGAGGGAGAGGGAGAGAGGAGAAGAGGAAAGAAGAGGAGAGGAGAGGACACAGACAGAGAAGGAAGCGATAAAAGGAAGAGTGGAGGTGAGAAAGAAGGAGGAATAGGCGAAGGGAGAGATGAGTAAGAAAGGAGAATAAATGAAGAGAAAGCAAGAAGGAAGGAAAGACAGGAGGCGGAAGCGAAAGAGAATCAAAAGGGGAAGAGAAGAATAAAGGGGGGTAGATAGGAAAGGGGAAGCAGTGCGTAGGAGACGAAGGAAGGAAGAGGGAAGGAAAAAGAGGAAGAAGAAGAGAAGAGGATGAGGATAGACAGTACAAGGAATAACCAAGAAAAAGAAAAAAAAACAGGAAGGGGAGCTGGCATGAAAAAAAGGAAAAAAAAAAAGGAAGAAAACAAAAATAAGAGAAAGGGTGACGCTATCGCGGAGGAGCACCATGGGGTGGGGGAGGGGAGGGGGGAGGGGGGGTTGACCGGCTGCTGATGAAATTATATAAACATGAGATTATTCCTTCGTCCCCAAGGGGGGGGGGGGAGGGAGAGAGGTGGAAGAGGGAGAGGGGTAGAAGAAGAGAAGGGGGGATAATGAAAGGAAGAGAGAAAGAGATAGATAGATAAATAGATTGAGAGAGAGTGAGAAAGAGAGAGAGAGAGAGAAAGAGAGAAGGGGAGAGAGAGAGAGAGAGAGAGAGAGAGAGAGAGAGAGAGAGAGAGAGAGAGAGAGAGAGAGAGAGAGAAAAGAGAGAGAGAAGAGAAGAAAGAGAGAGGAGAGAGAGAGAGAAGGGAGAGAGAAGAGAGAGAGAGAGAGAGAAAAGAAGAGAAGGAAGAGAAGAGAAGAGAAAAGGCAGAGAAGAGAGAGAAAGAGAGAGAGAGAGAGAGAGAGGGAGGAAGAGAGAGAGGAAAGAGAGAGAGGAAAAAGGTTAAAAAAGGAGAGAAAAAGAAAGTGAGAGAGAGAGAGAAAGGGATGAGAGAGAGAAAGGGAGAAGAGAGAGAAAAAAGGAGAAGAGAGGGGAGAGAGAGAGAGAGAGAGAGAGAGAGAGAGAGAGAGAAAGGCGGGAGAAAGATGAGTAAGAGTTCGTGCAAAAGGCAGCCATGTTTGCGTTTTTCGAATATTTCTTGATCTTTGACGGAAACGAAGCCTCCGGATTGTTGCAGAATTTTGAACCTAGAAGGAAAATGACAAAAGGAGAAGGGAAAGGAGGAAAGGAAAGGAAGAAGGAAGGAAAAGGGAGGAAAAAAAGGAGAGAAAGAGAGGAAGAAAGGGAGAGGGAAACGAATGGAAGATGGGGAAAAGAAGGATGGAAAAAGGAAAGGGAAAGAGGAAAAAAAAAGGAAAAAAAAGTAGAATTTGAAAAAAAAAAAGGAGGGGAAAAAAACGAAACAACGGACCCTAAAAGGGGAGGGCAAAGGGAAAAGAGGAGGGGGAGGAAAAAGGGCGGGGGAGGGGACTGGGGGAAAGGGGGGAGGGAGAAGGGGAAGGAGGGGGGAAGGAAGGGGAAGGGGCAACAAAAGGTCTGGGAAAACACAAAAAAGGAAAAAAAAAATTGGAAAGTGAAAAGGGGGGAAAAGAAAAGGGGAGGGGGGAAACCCAAGGCGCCCGGGCTGTGGGCCCTCGACGACGGCGAGGCGGCCGGGCCACCTGCGGCTCCTGCTCTGCTCCCTCACGATGAGTTCGCTTAATTTCGTCCAGTATAGCCGTCATGCGATCTAGACTAATGGATGTTACTGCCTTTTTTCTCTTCTCAGCCTGGCATTTCAGTCACACAGCACGGCCAAATAAACGACACAACAACAAACAAGCTTAGTACAAACACAGTCCCCTCCCAAAGGCTTCTCGACACAGATGCAGCGCGGATTTAATTCTTAATGAAGAAAGCGGCCGGCTCTTTACACACGGCATAACCCTAAACCTGGCGACCGGTGTGGCTTCGCGCGAGGGACTACGCGATCGGAATGACGTTGATTATGAGGAGAGAGATTTCCCTGATTATAATCTCAGGTCTTGTGGATTCGATTGGGTATTTCTGAGCTTAAAGGTAAAAAGGTGTGATGATAATGGTCAGTAGTAACAGGAAAATAAAAGTGCTGGTCATGGTGATGTTAACTGCAATAGTCACAGTAAGAGCTGTAGCAATAGTAATGGTAATAAGAACAATAATAGTGATAGCGGTAGTAATACAATAATAACAGTAGTAGTAAAAATAATGATGATAATAACAATAGTATAATAATAGGAATAGCAATGGTAATAGTAATAAAATAGTAATAGTAACAATAATAGTAAAATGAATAGTAATTCTACTGACAATGGCGATGAAATGGTTATTATTAATGTGGTAATGACTGCATGATACGCATGACTGTGATAGCCCCACGGGTAGGTAGCTCAAGAGGCAGACAAGTAGATGCGAGTAGACGGAGGGACTGGAAGAAATTGAAAGTGAAAAAGTAGATATCTGTCGCTTTCAAGAGGCATTCCTGTCCCTCTTTCCCCCTCCCTTTCTTCCCTCGTCCTCTTCCCCCCCCCTTCTCTCGATAATTATCACCCTCCTTCCCCCCCACCCTCCCTTCCCCTATCCCGTATGCCCTCCTCCCTCCCCCCTCTTTCTCCCTCTTCTCCGTTCAACCTCTTTCTTCTTCCACCAACCTTTCTACCGTCACTCCGTATTTCCTCCTCCCTCTTCTCTCTCCCCTCCCTCCCACCATTTCCCCACCCTGAATCCCCTCCCTCCCTCACCCCCATCTCCCTCCCCCTCTATCTCCCGTTCCTAATCACTTTCCAGGGCGTTATAAAACCCCCAAGATCTTTTGGCGTTTCCTCCCGGGGACACTTTCCGCGAACTTGACTGCGAAGGGAAGCGCTCGGCTCGCGGCCTCGGACCCGGGGCCCGGGACTGAAGGGAGGGCCTTGGAGGACCTGTGCTTCTCTGTTGCGATAACGAGACAACGACGATAAGGGGCATTTTCATGGGAATGATGGGTGGTGGATGGTGGTAATGGCAATTGATACGACTGGTAAGAGAATTTTAACCTGAATTATTATAATGACAAAAATGGTAATAATTACAAAAGCATGATAATGATAACAATAATGACAAAACAAAATCAAAGTCTTTAATAATAACGAAACTGATAATAGCAAAGATGATTATGTTAACAAGATTGACGATGATAATGATAACAACAATAATAACAGTTTAATTTTCCTAAAATGTTCTTTATATGGCCATTACGGGCGAATGGCGAACAAGCGCTTTACACAACAAGCCTCTTTTGTGATCGGTGGTCCTTTTAGCATTTCTGTTCGCGCTGACTCTTGAACAAAATCGAAATGTGAATTTCGAGAGAAAATCATTGATACAACAACATGGATTTTTTTTTTTTTTTTTTTTTAATATGTAGAATGGATTTTAAGATCGTTTACGTATTTAAAGACCACGTATATTGTAATATAAGAATCCCAGGTTATTTTTCTGTATCAATGGTTGAGCTGCGCTTAAACTGGCCCTTGAATGATTGCTTT
This sequence comes from Penaeus monodon, assembly GCF_015228065.2. Lineage (NCBI taxonomy): Eukaryota > Metazoa > Arthropoda > Malacostraca > Decapoda > Penaeidae > Penaeus > Penaeus monodon. The sequence continues at coordinate 116,364 of NC_051392.1, read as the reverse complement.
CGGCTTTTTACAGAGCCTCTCTTTGCTCGGCTCCCCCCCTTTGAGACAAGAGCCCTCCCCTCTTCCCCCTCCCCTCCTCCTCCCTCCTCCCCCCCTCCCCCCCCTCACTCCCTCCCTCTCCTCCCTTCCTCCCTCCCTCCTCCTCCCTCTCTCCCTCCTCCCCCCCTCCTTCCCTCTCTCTCTCTCCTCTCCTTTCTCTCCTCTCCTCTCCCTCTCCTTCTCTCTCTTCCTCTCCTCGCTTCTCTCTCTCTCTCTCTATCTCTCTCTCTCTCTCTCTCTCTCTCTCTCTCTCTCTCTCTCTCTCTCTCTCTCTCTCTCGGTAATAGCGAATCTTGAACTGAATTGGTGATGATAAACATAACGAAACTGACAACAGTGAAGAAAATTGAATAATAAGATGGAAGTAGAAGGACTATGAATAAAGAGCGTGCATGACAAAGGCCTTAAAGAGGAGAGCGACAAGGTGAGTCGCGCGTACTATCACTCGGCCTCAGTGAGCAGTCACTGATCACAACCACAAGGTATAAAAGGTATGCTGTTTCCACTGACGAGGGAGATGACATAAAACCCTTGCTTTGCTTTCGGCTTTGTAGCTCATATTCAATGAATATATTATAATGCACAGTAATTATAAAGTATATATGATGAAACACATCTTGGACTAAATACTACGAATATACAGATTTTGGAATATATACCTAGAATATATACTATAAAAGATATGGATATAGCAAGTTAAAAAAAAAGAAAAGAAAAAAAATACATACTGTAGTTTGTGACACAAAAAAATCTAAAATATACATCATAGAATGTATAATCTATGATGAATAAACAAAATAAATTTCATGCAAAATATTTTCAAGTAAATAATATGTAACTCATTCACTGTCATTTTTTTTTTATTTTTTTTTTTTTTTTTTGTAGAAAAACGTTTAAATAGGATTTTAAAGATAAAAACATTTTACCGATTTTAATTTTCAAACGATCATAATGAACAAATAAGATTTTCGATTAAGTATATATCTGTCTATAGAAATGTGATCGAGATGAAATAAAACCTCCACTGCTATTTCTGCTTCTTTAACAATCACGTAAATGATAAAGATCTTGATAATAAGGATAATGATAATGATATGATAATAATGATGATGATATTGGCAATGAGATGATTATATTAATGATATTTATAATGATAATTATAAAGATAATAATGATGATGATAATGAAAGTGATGATGATGATGATGACGATAATGATAGTAATAATAATGATAGTAATGATGATAATAGTAATGACAATAATAACAACGATAATAACAATGAAAATAATGATGATGATAATAATAATGGTAAATGATAATGGTAATGATAATGGAAATAATGTCATAAATGATATTGATGATAATAATGATAATCATAATGATGATGATGATGATAATAATAATAATAATAATAATAATTGTAATATTTGTGATAAAGACAATAACGATTCTAATGATAATAATGATAATTATAGATAAAGACAATAACGATTCTAATGATAATAATGATAATAATAATGGTGATAATACCAACAATAATAATAGAATTAATAATGATATTGATAAAACAATAATGATAATAATGATAACAATAACAATAACAAAACAAAAAAACAACAACAATAACAATAATAATAATGATAAGACTAATAATTATGATAACAATAATGTAAACAATACTAATAGCAATAATAACAGTGATGAGGATAACATGAACGATTATATTCATAACCGTAATAATGAAAATGCTAATGAGGATGATAGTAGTAGTAATGGTAGTAGTAGTAGTGGTAGTAGTAGTTGTTGTTGTTGTTGGAGCAGTTGTAGTGATACTATTATTATTATCATTATCATCACTAGTAGTAACAATAGTAGTAGTAGTAGTAGTAGAAGTAATAGTAGTAGCATAGAAGAAGCAATACTACTAGTAATAGTAGCAGCAGCAGTAGAAATAGTAGTAGTAGTAGCAATAATAATAGTATTGGTAGAAGCGGTAGTAGTAGTAGGAGGAGGAGTGTGGGGTTATTATCATAAGAGCCTTAGCATCAAAACATTCATTTTAAAACATTTAGTTGTGTGAAACAATTATAAAAGTTATTGTAATTATCTTATCGAGAGAGAGAGAAAAAAAAGAGGAGTATACTAATGAAGAGAGAAAGAGTAATGTAGAGAAACAAAATGAGAGAGAGAGGAGAAAGTGAGGAGTGAGGAGTAGTGTATGAGAAGATAGAGAGAAGGATGGGAGAGAGATGAGAGGAGAAGAGTAGAGAGAGAGAGAGTGAGTGAGTGATGAGTGAGTAGAAAGAGAGGAGAGAGAGAGAGAGAGAGAGACGAGAGAGAGAGAGAGAGAGCAGAGAGGAGAGAGAGAGAGAGAGAAGAGAGAGCAGAGAGAGAGAGAGAGGAGAGGAGAAGAGAGAGAGAGTGAGACGAGAGAGGAGATAGAGAGAGAAGAGCAGAGAGAGAGAGAAAGAGAAGCAAGCACAGAGAGAAAAGCGAGGCAAAGACTGCAGTAAAGAGAGAGAAGAGCAGAGAGATTAGAGAGAAAGCTGACCCGTGGCCATCCAACAGGCGTTCTGCATCAAAGGTCAGACCTGCAACACCAACCGGAACCTCGTGTTGCAAATGAAATCACTGATTTGCACTTACACTTCGACACGTAAATATAGCAGCGCATTTTAGTGATATCAGGCTGTTATTCGTTCCATAATCACTCTAATCTAACAGTGGCAGACAAACACGCTTTTGATCAGTGGATAAACGCTGTGTTTAGAGCTCGCGTTAAAAGAGTGTGTGTGAACGCTGCCTTTGATCGACGATGGGGCATGCAATATATATATATAGATGTATTTATAGTATATATCCTTTCAGTCTGTGAGTATTTCAGAGCGCTTTAAAACTAAGTATAGTCCGTAATGATTTAGAGAATGGAATACAGTGGCAAAGAATTCTAACCTACCACAGTGTGAGAAGGAAAATGTTGATAATGGACGTAATACGACAATGATGATGATAATTGTGATGGAAATAAGGAATTTGACAATACTGCTGCAGCTTCTGCTACTACTACGGCTACTATTAACAATATGAACAGCAGCAACAACAACAATAATAACAGTAATAATAATAATAATAATAATAATAATAATGATACTACTACTACTACAGGTAATAGTGATAATGATAATTATAATAATAACAACGATAATAATGATAACAATGATAATTATAATGATAATGATAATAATAATAATAATAATAATAATAATAATAATAATAATAATAATAACAATAATAATAATAACGATAATAATAATAATGAAAATAATAATAATAAAGATAAAATGAAAATAATAGAAATAGTAATGGTAATGATAATGATACTGATAATAGCAAAAATAATAACAATGATATTAATTAAGATGAACGACAAAACTTTCAAAATAATGATATTGATAATGATAACTTTATTGATAATGATAATGCTGCTAATGATAATGATAATGATAATAAGAATAACTACAACAACAACACAATAATAATAATAATAAAAAATAATAATAAATGATAATAAAAATAATGATAAATAAGAATAATGATAATAATAATAACAGAAAAACAATAAAAATAGTAATCATGATGATAATAATAATAATCATGATAAAGATCATAAAAACAATAATGTCTGTGATAATGATGAAGAATATGATGATGATAAAAAATATTAACATGATGGTATGATAATAACAATAAAATATACATATATATGATAATATAAAAAAAACACTATAACCACAGCATCTTAAGAAAAAAATGTAATGATAAAATACAATGTAATTAATATAATAATATTATAAATGATAAGAATCGCGATGATATCGCGTAACAAAAATAAGTAAGTAAGGGTAATAGTGGCGACGCTAACGATGACAACAAACAAAAGAAACGATAGAAACGGCGCCCTAGAAGTGCCAGTGCCAGGCAGAGTCAGTGCCAGTGCCATGCATGCCAAGTCTCCAGTCCAGGCCAGTGCCAGGCAGTGCCAGAGTCATGCAGTCCATGCCAGTGCCAGTGCCAGAGTCATGCATGCAGTGCATCAGTGCCAGTGCAGTGCCGAGTCGTGCCAGTCCAGTCCAGTGCAGTGCCC
>NC_051392.1:103417-110917 GCF_015228065.2 Penaeus monodon | reverse complement strand
ACGCTGCCTCTGTTAAAAACCAAAAATAATTGATAGGAAAAACCAAAAAAACCCTAACAGAAGCAAAAAAAAAACTTCGATATGAAATGGCCCTGAACTAAATCCACAAAAAACACAATGTATTTTTTATAGGCAGCGTCAGAACATAGCAAAAAAACCACAGACACAGTTATAGACTTCCAAGGTGCTGCATCAAACCCAACACAACAGTAAAAATCTAGGGGTACACGTAGATAGATACATGACATTTGAGACACACATTGATCATATCTACAGAAAAGTAATGGGCACTTGATATACTTAAATCACATCAAAAAATAAAATACCCACAAACAAGAATTGGGCTTTTTAAAACAAACACTCACTTAGTATCATTAATTACTGTCTTAACATCTGGGGCTCCACAAACAAAAAACAAAATACAAAGGACCAAAAACTACAGAACTAGCACTAGGAAATGTAAATAAATATGACCACATCACACCACATATAAAAAAACTAAAAATGGCTAAAAAGTACATCAGAAATACACCTATAACCAATGTATTCTAATCCATAAAACAACAAGGAAATTACCCAAACTGGCTATTACCTATACAAACAACAGGTAACAAAACAGGTGTCCATACAAGGCAAAATAACTCCTATATACAGAAGATCGAACACAAAAAACCGGGGCAAGAAATATGCAAATCCGAGGACTGGTGATCGGGAAAACCAACTACCAGAAATATTAAAAAATTCTCCAACCAAAAGACATTTAAAAAAAAAGTGAAAGAACATCTACTGAAATATCAATGACATCAGGCTTTTCAAACTCAAAGCCAAGCACGATATTCAGTCTTTTGTGATATAATGTTCTGTCTAATCTTGTTAAACAAACATTGTAAATATCATGTATCGAACATCTTATTACATAATGTAAATAATATATATGTAAATAGAATACCATTGTAATTAATGGAATAAAGTGTTTGAATTTGAATTGAATTTGACCTCTTCAAAATCTCTCTCCTCCTCAATCTCCCCTCTATCTCTCTCTCTCTCTCTCTATCTCTCCTCCTTTCTTCTCAATCTTCTCTTCCCCCTCTCCAACCTCTCTTTTCCACTCCAATCTCTCTTTTCTCTCCTCTCCTCTCTCTCTCTCTCTCTCTCTCTCTATCCTCTCTCTCACTCCTTTTCTCTCTCTCCCCCTTCTCTCCTCTTTTCCTCCTTTTCTTCCCCTCTCTCTTTTCTTTTTCACCTTTTCTCTCCCCCTCTCACCTCTCTCCTCTCTCTCTCTCCTCTCTCCTCTCTCCCCTCACTCTCTTTCTCTCTCCCCCTTCCTCTATCTCTCTCTCTCCCCCCCCCTCCCTCCCCCTCCTCCCTCTCCCCTTCTCCCCCTCTCCCCCTCTCTCCCCCCCCCCTCTCCCCCCTCTTCCCCCTTCCCCCCTCTCTCCCCCTCCCCTCCGCCCCCCCCCCCACCTCCCCCCCACCTTTCCCCCTTTCCCCCTCGCCTCTTCTTCTCCGCCCCCCCTTTCCCCCCTTTTTTTTCCCCCCCCTTCGTGCCTCCCACTCCTTTCCCCCTTCCCCTCGTCTCCCTTTTTCCCTCTCCCTCACTTACCCCTCCTCACCCTTCTTCCCTTCCTCCTGCTTCCCCTCCCTTTTCTTCGCTTCCTCTCTCTCCCTTCCTCCCCCCCTTCGACCTTCTCTCCCTTCACCCTCTTCCTTCCCTCTCCCCTCTTTCCCCCCCCCTCCCCGGCCTTTTCCCCCTCCCCTCCCTCCCCCACTTTTGCTTCCCCCCCCCTTCCCCTCCCTTTTCCCCCCCCCCCCGCCCCCCCCCGGGCCGAGTCCGAAAAAAGCAGCCGCAGCCTTGACGTCGAAACCGAATCCCACAATTCGCGCCTCTTCGATTTCAAGAAAAAAAACGAACGAATAAGCGAAAAAGCGAGACACTTTTTATAAAGGAAATGGAAATAAAAGGAACTTGTAATAAAAAAAATGTCCAAATAGATTACAATATTTATATAAAGGAGAGAGAGACAATCACATACAAATAAATGTTAAATGTACATACAGACAAGGAAGAGTAAATGGCAAACACGCTCATAGGACGAGATAAAAAGCAAGATGCACGTATGCAGTGGCGCAGCAATAACTATAAAAAAAGAAAATAGAGAGAGAAGAAGAAAAAGAAGAAGAAGAGGAAGGAGAGAGAGAGAGAGAGAGAAGAAGAGGAAGAAGAATGAGGAGAGAGAGAGAGAGAGGGAGGAAAAAATCCAGCTGCATAATTGGACAAATTCTGGGCGATTATGAAATGCAAATCCCGCCGATATTATGCTGATAAGCGAGCAAGTGCAAGGTATTCTCACCGCACTGTTAATGATGACGACGATAGTGACTGCTCGCGGTGAAATTATCTCCGGATTATAAGTATTAATTACGAGATCTAAAGCATTCTTGACATTAATGATGGCAGCCAACATGTCGCTAAATTAGAAATTCGCCGGGAATTTAATCGCGAAAAATTAAATGAATCGATATCGCTTCAACGATGATTGAAATGGCTGTCCTTGTCAAAAGCATCTGATCTGCCGCGACGAAGGGGATTCTGCGGCGGCGAGGCGAGGCCAGAGCGGGGAAGGGATGGTGGTGGTGGTGCTGGTGGTGGTGGTGGTGGTGGTGGTGGTGGTGGTGGTGGTGGTGGTGGTGGTGGTGGTGGTGGTGGTGGTGGTGGTGGTGGTGGGTGGTGGTGGGGGTGGTGGGGGGGGGGGGGGGGATGTGATACGTCAAGAGATTGTGGTAATGATGAAGGGGATTTTGCAGCGGTGATGAGGGTAGGCCACTCGTGAAAGTGGGTGGTGGTGAGGTGATGGAGAATGGCGATGAGGACGGTGGTGACGCTGTGATGGTGTTGAAATGATAGTTTATGATGATGGTGGGGAGGTAATGGAAGCAGGTGATAGTAGTGTTGATATGGCATATACGTAAGTCTACTTCTGTTACCATGGACCACGTGGCTGGTTACCTTCGACTCAGCGAGGGAGTAGATGATGTTATCTGACCTCGCTTGACCCGACAGTTCATCGTCAGCGTCCAGCGTGGTAAGGTCGGCCTAGCCTCCGGGCGGGATGACCTGACCCGTGACCCAGCATACCGCCTTACTCATATAGACATCGTCTCGTGTGTTCCCATATTGTGTTAACTGTTATCAATAAAGAGCCACGCCGTTAACAAGTATCACTACCCCTGCAAAGCCACTGTACTAGAGCACTCATAGACGCTTACAGTTGATGTGTGAAGAGAATATGGGGATGGTGTTGATGATGAAAGTTATAATAGTGATGATGGTGACCGATAAAGTTATGGTGATTATGTTTAGTTATGATGGTTGTTGATAAAGAAGAAGATGGATAATCTTGATGGTAATAGTAATAACATGGCATTGATAAAGATAATGAAAATATAAAACATTATGATGATAACAATATTGTGAAAATAATTACAATTAACAGTAAAAACATTTGGTTATCAATAAATAAAAAAGGAGAAAAAAAAACAAGAAAAAAAAATCAACAAGAAAAGTGAACGAAGAAAGAAGCCAATAGAGAAAAAATACCCGAAGAAAGTCTACGGAGCCTTCCGCCACATTTGGCATTCAGGCTCTCGGCGGTAGAGGGAACACGAACCAAAAAAGAGACAATAATGATTTGAATGATAACAAAGATGATGATGGAATATATTGTTGATAATGATGATTATCCTGATAATGTAAATGATAAGAAAAATAATTTTTATGTTCGTAACTGCACATATATTAGCATCATTATTTACATGATCGTGATTATATATTATCACACTGTTGCTAAAAAAAGAAAGAAATATATATATAAACAAAACAAACAAACCTAAGAACATGGTCCTTTAAAAATGTCAGTAAATAAATGCATATATACAAATATTCTGAAAAAGTCTACGGAGCCCGATCGCCCCATTTGACATTCCGGGCGCCGACACGTGCCGTCTTCCGCCTAAAGGTCGCTAGTCGCTTTCGCCGCCGGGGGGGGGGGCACAGGGCGGGGGGAGGAGGGAGGAGGAGGATAGGAAGGAGGGTGGGGGGGATAAGGAGGAGGAATGGAAGATTAGAGGTGGCGGGAGAGAGGGAGGAGAAGGGAGGAGGGGAAAGTGGGGGAGAAGTGTAGGATAAGGAGGAGGGAGAAATTGAAAGGAGGAGAAGAGAGGAGGATTAGTGATATGATAAAGAGGAGGGAGAGAGGGTAAGAGTGAGTAGGACAGGGAGAAAGGTGAGAGGGAAGAGAGGAAGGGAGGAGGAGTAGGAGTGGGATAGGAAGGAGGAGAAGAGGGACGAGAGAGAAAGGAGAGGATTGAGGAGCAATGCAGGTGAGGGAAAAGGGAAGCAAAGGAGAGATGAGTAGGGGAGGGAGGGGCGGGGGAAGGGAGGTTCGAAAGGGAGGGGAAAGGGAGATAACAAGTAAAAGGAGAAGGGAGGAAGCGAGAGGGGGGAGGGGGAGGGAGGGGGCGAGGAATGGGGAAATGCGTCAGGAGCGGGGCTGGGGGGGGGGAGGCCTCGGGTCTTTTGTTTCGTCATCTTCTTCTCCGTCGATAAAGTTCTTCCTTTTTCCTCTGTTTACCTCTTTGCTTCTGTTTTCCATCTATGCAACTGTGTATCTATTTATCTATCTATCCCTTTTCTCTATGTTTTGCTTAGAGTTCGGATGAACTGTCTGTCTTTCCTTCTTTCTCCTTCTCTGCCATTCCCTTTTCTTTCGCTTTCGTTTTTCTCCTTCCTTTTTTCCTCTTCCCGCATTTTCTCCTTCTCTATCTCCCTCGCGACCTCCCCTTTCCCCTCATTCTCCTTCTCCCCTCGTCCTTCCCCTCGTCCTCGTCTCCGGCTCTCTTCCTCTTCCCTTCTCTCCTCCTGTTTCGCATTCTGCCTTGATTCTCTTTCATCCCTCCTCCTCTCTATATCTCCTCCTCTTTTCCTCCGTTTGCGCCTTTTTCACTTCTCCCTATTCCTCTTTCTCCCGTTTTTTACTTTCCTTCTCCCGTCTGTTCCACCTGTGTCTTTTCTTCCCTTTTTTCTCTCCCTTCCCTCTTTTCCCCTCTTCTTCCCCACCTCTTCATCCTCCCTCACTCGCTTCATTTCACCTCCTCCTCCCTCTTTCTCTCCCTTCCACTCCCCTCTTCACGCTCGTTCCTCCCCACTCCCTTACTTCTCCCCCCCTCCCCCCCTCCCCCGTTCTCTACGCAACCACCATCATCTTTATCTGTCCTCGGCTGCGGCCCGCGTCTTCCCCCTCCTCTCTTGCTCGCCTTTCCCCTCTTCGCTCCTCCTGGCTTGTCTTCTCCCTTTAATCCTTGTTCTTACTCATCTCCCGTCTCTCTATCCTTTCTCCTCTCCCTTCAGTTCTCTCCCCTGCCCCTCTCCCCCTCTCCTCTTTCTCTTTTCCCTTTCCCCTTTTCCCCTCTCATCTCCCTCCTTCCCTCCTCTCACTTTCCCTTCTCCTCTCCCTTCCCCCTCCTTTTCTCCTCCATCACCTGTCTCTCCCTTCCCCTCACCTTTCTTCTCTCCCTCCTAAACCCCTCTCCCCTCTCCTCTCCCTTCCCCTTCCTCCTTCCCCCTTCCCCCTTCCCCTTTCCCCTCCCTCCTCTCCCCTTCCCCTCCCCTTCAGCCCTCCTATCCCCTCTTCTCACCCTCCTCCCATCCCCTCCTTCCCCTCCTTCCCCTCTCCCCTCCCCCCTTCCCCTCCGTTGACGCAGCGAGGGGAATCCGTCAACAGACTCACAAAGCGGGAACATCTCCAAGTAGCAGCCTCTCGCCTCCGCCACAATGGCTGGCGGAGATGGCCGCCTTCGTGCCACTTTTTTTCTTGTCTTTTCTCTTTTCTTCTTTTCTTTTCTTTTTTCTGGGGTTGATGTTGTTCTGCTGTTGTTTTGTTGATGTTGTTTTTCAGTTCCCGGTGATTTGTTGTCCTGTTGTTGTTGTTTACAGGAAGGTGGAATTGGCCGCACAGGCTCCGCGTCGCCTCGGCCGCTGGACGCGGAAGCCGCGCGAGAAGCCAAGCGGGAGAAGTCGCCTCGCGCGGCAAACGAGTCGCTTCAGTCGTCGAAAAGGAAAGCGGGAGAGGTCCACCTCGTCCTTTGCCTCCCATTTATCTCTGTCTGTCTGTTTGTCTGTCGGTCTACCTATCTACTAATCATGTCTCTATCTATCTGTCTGTCTGTCTATTTATGTGTCCATCTGTCTGTCGATGTATTCCCCCTCCCCCCTCTTTCTCCCTCTTTGTCTATCTATCTCGACCTCTCTTCCTCTTCCCTCCAACCTTTCCACCTGCGCCTTCCTTCCCACCCCCCCCCGTCCCCCGGTGCTCCACCCTGACGGAAAAAGAAATTTCCTCCACGATCCCCCACCCCTCCTCTCCCCCTCCCCCTTCCTCTCCCCCTCTCCTACCCTTCCCCTCCCCTCCTTCTCCCCCTCCTCTCCCCCCTCCTCTCCCCCTCCTCTCCCCCTCCCTTCCTCCCACTCCCACCCACCCCCTTCCACCTAAACGACGATGAAAAAATACATAGATAAATAAATAACAAGATTAATTAGCGCAGACAACCCCCGGAGTGGCCGCAGACGCCGCCGGGGCGATCGGGCGCAGATTTCCCTCCGGAGTGGACGGACGGGAAGGAGGGAGGGAGGGAGGATGGTAGAGGGAGGGAGAGAGGGGGGGAGGAGGGTGGAAGGAGGGAGGGAGAGGGGACCGGGGAGGGAGGGGGAGGGAGAGTAGAGGGAGGGGGGGGGAAGGTGGAAGGAGGAGGATTGAAGAAGGAGAGCGAGAGCGGGAGACGGAAGGAAGTAGGGAGGAACGAGGAGTGAGGAGAGAGGGACGGAGGGTGCATGGAAGAAGGAAGGGAGGAGGAAGGAGGACGGAACAGCGAGAGAGGGGGGGAGGGGAGAGCGCGAGGGGAAGGGAATGAGGGAGAGAGAAAGGAGGGAGGCTGCTGAGACGCCTTGTCCTGGGAACTGATTCGTCTCCTGCGCCCGAGGCCTTCTCTGCGGGCGCCATGCAGAGGGATTTGCCTGTCCGGCTCTGTGTCGGTCCGTTTCTGGCTCTCTCTCGGTCTCTGCTTGTCTTTCTCACTCACTTTCTCTCTATCTCTATCTATTTACCTGTTTCTCTGTCTCTTACCCTCTCTCTCTCCCTCCCTCCCGCCCTCCCTCCCTACCTCACTCACTCACTCACTCACTCCCCTCCCTCCCTCCCTCCCTCCCTCCCTCCCTCCCTCCCTCCCTCCCTCCCTCCCTTCTTCCCTCCCTCCCTCCCTCCCTCCCTCCCTCCCTCCTCCTCCCTCTCCCCTCTATCTATCTACTTCTACCCCCCCCCTTCTATTATCTATCTATCTATCTATATCTCTTCTATCTCTATCTATCTCTATCTATCTCTATCTCCCCCTCTATCTCTCCCTGTAACTTTCTCTCTATCTCTCTTTCTCTCTTTCTCTCTAACTCTC
>NC_051392.1:97641-100817 GCF_015228065.2 Penaeus monodon | reverse complement strand
GCCCCCCCCCCTTCCCCCCCCTTCCCCCTTCACCTCCCCCTCCCCCTCCCCCTTCCCATCCCCCTTCCCTTCCCCCTCCCCCTCCCCCTCCCCCCTCTCTAAGACTGACCCCTACGTCGAGCCTTTTTACTTTTTCTCGTATCTCTCATTCATTTTATTTTCCTTCTTTCTTTGTTTTTCTTTTCCTTTCTTCTTTTCTTTTTGTTTCTTCTCTTTTCCATTCGTATGTTCCTCATCTCCCTCTTCCTTATTCTCTTTTTTTTCTGTTGCCTCCTCCTTTTCTTCTATCGTATTTCAACCTCTTTCTTTCTTCCCTTTTCCATCTTCTTACTCTCCTTTTCTTTCCCTCATTCCTCTCTGTTTTCCCATTTTTCTCCTTCCTCCCTTTACCACTATATTCGCCTTACTCTACCATCCTCCTCCTCTACTTACTCCCTCCTTCCTCATTCCTCTTTCTCTCTCCCGTTCCTTTTTTATCACCCTTTCACCTCCCCCTCTCCCCTCCCCTGCCCTTCTCCCTCTCCCTCTCCTTCCCTCTTTCCTTATCCCTTTCTCCCTCTCTCCCCTCTTTATCCCTCTCCACCCTTGCCCCTCCCTCCCCCTCCCCTTCCTCCTCCTCCCCCTCCCTTTTCCCATCCCTCCCCAATTTTCCTCTTCCTCCTCCTCCATTTTCCCTTCGCCTCCTCCTTCCTCTCCCTTTCCCTTCTTGTCTCTTATTTCCGCTTTATTACGACTTTTGCTTTACCTTCCCATTGCTTCTGACTCTGAGTGAGAGAGAGACGTATTCATTTACATCATTCCCCTTCCTCCTCTCCTCTCCCCTCTCCTCCTCTCTCTCTCTCCTCTTTATTATATATTATATTATATATATATATTTATATATATATTTATTAATATATAGAGAGAGAAAAAGGGGGAAGAGAGAGAGGGGAGAGGAAGAACAGCGACAGACAGACAGACAGACAGACAGACGAGACAGAGACGAACCGAGAAAAGAGAGAAAGAGGCAGCACAAAGAAAGAGATACCGGAAAACGATAGCACTCGCAGGACATCCTCCTCCTCCTCTCCCCTCTCTCTCTCTCTCTCTCTCTCTCTCTCTCTCTCCCCTCTCCTCTCCTCTCTCTCCCTCCTTCCCTCCTTTTCTCTCTCTCTCTCCCTTCTCCCTCTCCTTATCTCCACCTTTGCACATATGCATGTCTCCTACTCTCTTTCCCCCCTTCCTTCCTCCCTTTCCCTCTCTCCATCTCTCTCCCTTTCTCCCTCTCCGTCTCTCCCACTCCCTTTTCCACCCACCCCCTTTTTCCCTCCCCTCCCCTCCTTTCTCCCTCTCCGTCTCTCCCACTCCCCTTTTCCACCCACCTCCCTTCCTCTCTCCCTCCCTTCCTCTCTCTCCCTTTCTCCCTCTCCGTCTCTCCCACTCCTTTTTCCACCCACCTCCCTTCCTCTCTCTCTCTCTCCCTCTCTCTCCCTTTCTCCCTCTGCTCTCCGCTCGGTATCACAGTATGTAGCGAGCTTCCTTTGTGAACCAACTCCACAAGAGGAAATGGACGTGTGTTTTTTTCAGTGTGTTTTAAAGGTTATGCTTTTTGGCGTTAAAAGAAATATTTTTGTACCCGGGGAGCAATCTGTGTGCACTATATTTTCGTGTAGTGTGTATGCACTGTACAGAGGCATACATATATACCTTCATTCGTTCGTGCATACGCAAAAAACTCAAGGAGGGTTTTGGAGGGAGAGGAAAAAGAGGGAGAGAGGAGGGAAAGTGAAGGGGAGAGAGAAGAGAGAGAGAGAGAGAGGAGAGAGGGAGAAAGAGAGAGAAAGAGAAAGAAAGAGAGAGAAAGAAACAGAGAGATAAAGAAATATATAGAGAAAGAAAGAGAGAGAAAGGGAAAGAGAAATAGACAGACAAATAGACAGATAGATAGACAGAGAGAGAGAGAGAGGGAGAGAGAGAGAGAGAGATAAAAAGATGACAGAAAAGATAGATAAAGATAGATCGATAGAGAGATAGAGAAAGATATATAGTGAGGAAAAAGAGAGAGAAGGAGGAAGAGAGAAAGAGAGAGAGAAATGAATAAAGAAAGAAAGAAATAGAGAAAGAAATAGAGGGAAAAAGAAATATAGAGAAAAAAGAGAGAAAGAGAAAGAGACAGATAAATAGATAGATAGAGAGAGAGAGAAAGAGAGATAGGGGGGGAGAGAGAGAGAGAGAAAGAGAGAGAGAGAGAGAGAGAGAGGGAGAGAGGAGGAGGAGAGAGTGAGGGAGGAGAGAGGGAGGGAGGGAGAGAGGGAGGGAGGGAGAGAGGGAGGGAGGGAGAGAGGGAGGGAGGGAGAGAGCACATTCAGTACATCAAACTAAATCTTTGGAATGAAGTCCATCAGCTTACTAGAAACGGCAGAAATTAGAGTCAGGAAAAAGACTAATTATGATGCAGTTAAGGCAATTAAGAAGCGTGATATCTCCCCGGAGGAGTTTATTCATCCAAGAGAAGGTCATTTCATCTTCGTTTAATTTCCCTTTCTTTTTATTTTATTTTATATTTTTTTTAATTTTGCTTCAGTCTTTCTCTCTCTCTCTCTCTCTCTCCTTCTTTTTCCTTCTCCCTCCTTCCCTTACTCTTCTTCCATGTCTCCTCTTTCGCCTCTTCTTCCCTCCTTCCCTTTCTCTCCTTCCATCTCCCCTTTCCTTCTCCCTCCCCCTCCCTCCCTCTCCCCCCCTCCATCTCCCCCCTTTCCTCCCCCTCCCTCCTTCCCTTCCTCTCCCTCCATCCCCCTCCCCCTCCCCCTCCCCCCCTTTCAATGGAGTTACCAAGGGCTGGTTTCTTTTCGTTCAGCCTCTTCTTCGTCTTCTTCCCGGGCGAATAAGAGCATCTCAGCGTCCTCTTTAACTTCTTTTAAGGGATCAGTTCACTCTTGCTTCTCTTTCTCTCTCTGCCTTTCTCTCGTGTTTCTGTCTCTCTCTCTCGTGTTTCAATTCTCGTTCTCTCTCTGTTTGTCTTTCATTCGCGCTCTCGCTCTCTCTCTCTCTCTCTCTCTCGATCTCTCTCTCTCTCTCTCTCTCTCTCTCTTCTCTTCTCTCTCTCTCTCTCTCCCTCTCTCCTCTCTCGTCTCTCTCTCTCTCTCTCTCTTCTCTCTCTCTCTCTCTCTCACTAGAGAGCGCTAAATATAGTCGAA
>NC_051392.1:75141-92641 GCF_015228065.2 Penaeus monodon | reverse complement strand
CTTTCTTTCTTTATTCCGCTCCATCTATTTTTTTCTTTCTGCTTCTTTTATTTCTGTTTTTGTTGCTTTTCTTTTTTTCATTGTTAGTTTTTTCTTTCTTTTCTTCGTCTTTGTTTTTTCCTTTTGTGACGGTTTGTTTGTCCTCTTCTATGCCTTCCCTTTCCCTTTCCCTCCCTCTCCCCTCCTCTCTCCTCCTCTCCCCTCCCCTCCCTCTGTATCCGTCTCTCTCTCTCTCTCTCTCTCTCTCTCTCTCTCTCTCTCCTCTCTCTCTCTCTGAACAAAATTCTCTTTTTCCTTGTTCCTCCCTCCTCTCTCCGTCTCTCTCTTCTTCCATCCTTATCCATTCCTTTCTCCATCTCTCTTTCGTCTCTTTTTCATCTCTTTTCATTCTATAACTTTTTCCTTCCCTTTCCCTTCTCTTCTTCCTCCTCCCCTCTCCTCCTCTCCCCTCTTCCCCTCCCCTCCTCTCCCCTCTTCCCCTCCCCTCCTTCCCCTCTTCCCCTCCTTCCCCTCTTCCCCTCCTTCCCCTCCTTCCCCTTTTCCCCAAGACGAAGCAGGGTCGCGGCCGCGAAGATCTTGTCATTTGACCATCTTGGGGACTGTTGTAGGCGGGGGGAGGGGGAAGGGGAGGTGGAGGGGGAAGGGGAGGGGGAAGGGGACAGGAGGAGGGGTAAGATGAGATGCTGGGGGAGATTATGGGGAGGAAAGGGGAGGAAAGGGGAGGGTGGGATGGTGAGGGAGGTGGGGGGCGGGTTTTTGGGGGGTAGGCAGAGTGGGTAGGTGGGTGGGGGAAGGGGAGGAGCGAGTGAGGTGCTGGGGGAGGGTGAGGGAGAGGATGGGGAAGGGAAAGGGGGGGAAGGAGGGGATGGGGGGTGGTGGTGGGTAGGGTTGGGGAGGAGGGGGTAGAGAAATGAGGAAGAGGAGGAGGGAAGGAGGAAGGTGAGAATGGGGAGGAGAGAAGGAGGAGGAGGCGGAAGGAAGGAAGAAGAAGGAGGAGAACGAGGAAGAGGAGAAGGCGGGGCACGAGGGAGAGGAGGACGGGGCGTGGGGGAGGAAAAGGGAGGAGATGGGGAGGAAGGAGGAAGGGGAGGAGGGGGAGGACAGAAGGGTTAGGAAGGAGGAAGAAAATTAGGAAGAGGAGGAATAGAAGAAAAGACAGAATGCATAAAGAAGAAAGAAACAGAGCGGTCGACAGAAGTGAAAGACCTGAGGTATTAAAAAAAAAAAAAAAAAAAAAAAAAAAAAACGAACCGGCACCGAAAGTGGCCCACGGAGTATGGCAAGCCTGGGATGGCACCCTGGAAATGGCATCCTCGGACATCCTACAAGCCTCAAGACCGCAGGAGAAGCACCTTGGACGCGTCTCTCGAGAAGGAACCAGTTGTTTGCTAGAAGTGTCTCCCTGCTAATGAATCGTTAGAATTTTTTTACAACTCCTTCTAACTCCTTCTAACTTATGACAATCACTAGCTGAAGGACTCCTTATGACTCCTCATGTCTCCTTATAACTTCCTGCCTCCTCATAAACTCGTATTGCTCTCACTCCCTTGAAAGAGAGAGAGAAAAAACTCCCTTTAATTATGCGTCTTCTTATATCGAAGCAAGAACATCATCATTAACCGTGACTTGAAATAGATAAATGAATAAATGAAAAGATAATAATGAATAAATAAAGAGTAAAGTCAGTATATAAATAATTGCTTAGGTTCGGAAATGAGATAAGTGAAAGTAGATCTTAGCGGATCTTGATCGACAATGGATGTCAGTTGAGAGTGGGTGAGGGGAGGGGGGGGCAGGAGGGGGGGAGGGGAGAGAGTGGATGGGAGAGGAGGGCGAGAACGGGGCAAAGTGTGCAGGGGGGAAAAATGGGGGGGGGGGGATGAAAGGAGTAAGAGAAGAGGTGAAAAGGGGAAAAGTAGGGAGGCGAGGAAGGAAGGAAGGGAGGAAGGGAGGAATGGGGAGGAGAAGAGCAAAGAGAGGGGGGAAGGGAAGGGTAAAGGGAAGGAGAAAGGGGGGAGGGGGCAGTGCCTACGAGTGCCGGCCAGTCATATCTCTTATTCATCAGATATTAATGCCGCCTGAATTCCCAGCGAGACACGAAATGTGAAGATATATATTTTCCCCCCCCCCCTACCCTTTCTCTCTCTCTCTTCTCTTTTTTATGTTACTTTTTCTTCTTTTCTTCTTCTATCCCTTTTTTCTCCCTCCCTCTTTTCTCTCCTCTCCTCTCTCTTCTCTCTCTCCCTCTCTCTCTCCTCTCTTTCTCTCTCTCTCTCCCCTCCTTTTCCTTTTCTTCTCTCTCTTCTCTCTCTCCCCTCTCTTTTCCTCCTCTCTCTCTTCTCTCTCTCTCCCCTCTTCTTCTCTACTCTTCTCTTTCTCTCTCTCCTTCTCTCTCTCTTCCTCTCTCTCCTTCTCCTCTCTCTCTCTCTCTCTCTTTTTACTTTCCGCATCTCTTCCTTTCTCTCTCTCCTCTCTCTCTCGCATCGTCCTCCTCTCGCTCTCTCCTATCTCTCTCTCTTTCTCTTTCTCTCTCTCCCTTTCCTCTCCTTCCTTTCTCTCTCTCTCTCTCTCTCTCTCTCTCTCTCTCTCTCTTCCTCCCTCCCTCCCTCCCTCCTCTCTCTCTCCTTCCCTCCCTTTCTCTTTCTCCCCCCCCCCCCCTTTATCCCAACCTCCTCCCTCAGGCTATTGATATTACCGTAACAACTCCAGATATCATAAGATCTCTCTCATTATCATTTCTGAGCGTCATCCCCACCGCCGCTGGCGCCTCCGCTGTTGCAGAGTCCGCATCTGTTGAATACCTTTGCTGTGGCCGTTGGTGTTATTGCTGCTGTTTATCATCACTGTCTGGCTCCCCGGGCCGCCGCGAAGGTGGCGGCCCGGCGCTCACCTCAGGGTTTGGCCGCCTCCTGCGAAGTGGGGTTGATGTGGCTGATGTGGTTGATGTGGCTGATGTGGCTGATGTGGTTGATGTGGTTGATGTGGCTGATGTGGTTGATGTGGTATATGATGTGGTAGTTCATGTGGTTTGTGGATCTTTGTTAAATGTGATGGCTATTGATAGTCTTTGCGTATCCTTGTTACTGTTGTCGTCGTCATCATTTTCATTACCATTATTGATATTATTAATATTGTTGTTGTTGTTGTTCTTTTTGTTATTCTTATCATTTTCATTATTAATATTCTCATTATCATTATTATCATTATTATCATTATTATTATTACTACAATTATTATTATTATTATTATCATTATCATTATTATTATTATTATTATTATTATTATTATTATTATTATTATTATTAATATCATTATCATCATTGTTATTATTATTATTATTATTATTATTATTATTGTTATTATTATTATTATTATTATCATTATTATCATTGTTATTATTATCATTATCATTATACTCCCCACCATCCCCCTCCCCCCCTCCCACATGCACCCTCTCCCCGCCTTCCCTCACCAACCAACCTTCTCATTAGCGTTCCTTCTGATCTAAACTCTCAGAGTCCCTCGTCCACGTTCAGGTCCATCTAATCCACTTTTTCCACTCGAGGCGCTTCCATCCCTTCGTCTTAATGGGCTCACTTCCACCGACGGCCTCCACCTTCCTCCTTAATGGAATCGTGATGGATTGGGTGGATCAGCTTCCACTCGTTGGTTCTGGCGGCTCCCGGGACGCCGTGGCCAGGGTCGTGACCTTTTTCTGGCATTTTGTGGCTATTTGGGCCATTGCGAATGTAGGCTTTAATCTATATCGTATATTTGCCTAGAATATGAAAGGATATTTTAGAAAGAACCTTCTAACATCTCATTATCTTATAAGTAATAGTGATAACACCGATGATAAAGATAATGATGATTATCATTATTATTATAGTCCATCATTATTTATACAATTTTTATCGTTAATTCTTATATTATTACTATCACAAGCAATGTTGCTGATTATCACTATCTTCACTAATATCTATATCACTATCATCGCCATCATCACCATCACTACTACCTCCCATATTTTCATGGATATTTTCCTCACCATAATCAGCCAACTAGTACCACTTATAACTTTTGGTGGCAATAACCGCACTTCTCATGACATCTCTTTCAGGTCGAGGAGATCCAACATGGCCGCCACCGACCCCGGGTTGCGCATCTCGACCTTCATTCTGGTTTTGGGTGAGTACGCATCATGGGAGCAAATGAATACATGTTTAAGAAGGCAAGGAAATGTGTAATTCTATATGCTTGTCTGATGCTGTCTAGTTACACTCCGGTAGTAGATTGCATTGCGTTAAGATCGACCCCGGGTTGCTTATCTTGACCTCCATAGTGGCTTTGGGTGAATACACGGCAAGAAATTAATTACACGCGTAGGAAGGCAAGGAAAAATGAAATTGTATACACGTGTCTATTGTTATCTAGTTCCACGCTTGTAATAACATGCATAACATAAATATCGGCCATAATAATGGTAAGACGAATGATAATAACAGTTATAATAACGAGGATGATAATAGCGTTACTGATGATAGGATGAAATCACGATGGCAGGAGAAAATGATGATAATAATGATGGTGGTAAAGATAATAACAATAATAGTAAAAACAACAGGAGATTATTATGATAATATTGGTTATAACACTAATAACGATGGCAATAATAATGACAGTGATGATAACGATAGTAATGATAATTATAATGATAGAAATAATCATACTATTACCGATAATGGCAATAAAAATACCAGCAACAATAGCAACAACAACAATAACAATAATAACAATGATGATAATAACAATAAAAGCCACGATACCGCTACTAACAATAATCAATCATAGCAATGATGATCAAAAACCCAGCGTCCCCCCCCCTTCCCCCAGAAAGAGACCCCCTCCCCCCCACGCCGCGTATCCATGTCGCAGGAGGCAATAGCTGTAACTTCCTCGCTTTACGGCGCTCATGGGATTCCTCTTCCAGCATCGGAGGATCTTCTCAAGTACTAGGGGATATCTTTAAGGATTTCGGAGGATCGCTGGGTCTGAGGGTGGAGGCGTTGCCGCGTAGGCTTTTCCTGCGTCTGTTTTTCTGTTTATGTTTTTCGCTCTTTATTACTACGGCGACGAGGTTGTTTATTTGGGAAATTGGCGTTTTGTTTTCGTTTTGTGGAGGGGGGGAGGGAGGGGGAATAAGGAGGGAGTTTTCTCCCCTTTTCTCTCTCTTTTCTCTCTCTCTTCCCCTTTTCTCTCTCTCGTCCCTCCCCTCTTTTCTCTCTCTCTCTCTCTCCTCTTCTCTCTCTCTCTCTCCCCCTCTCTCTTCTCTCTCCCTCCCTCACTCCCTCTTTCTCTCTCCCCTTCTTTCTTTTCCTCTTTTCCCTTCTCTCTCCTCTCTCTCTCTCTCTCACTCCTCTCTCTCTCTCTCTCTCTCTCTCTGTTTTCTCTCTCTCTTTCTCTCTTTCTCTCTTCTCTCCTTTTCCCCTCCCCCTTTCCCCCTCTCCTCCTCCTCCTCCTCCTCCTCCTCCTCTCATCTTCCCAAGTGCCTCCCTTAACTCCTCAAAGAAAAGACTTGAGAAAGAGCCAATCTGCCTCCGCTATCTCAGGAGGAACAGCTACTGTAAACGTCATTTATAGCTTAGAAGGAGGAGAAGGAGATGGGAAGGGAAGGAAGAGGAGAAGGAAGAGAAGGAGAAGGAAGAGGAGGAGAAGGAAGAAGAGGAGAAAGAAGAGGAAGAGAAGGAGGAGAAGAGAGAATAGCCACTTTATCTGTTTTATATATCTATCTATCTTTATGGATCTATCCGTCTGTCTATCCATTATCTGTCTATCTATGTATCTGTTTATTTATTTACCTGTACACTTATGAATCTATCTATCTATATACAAACTCCATCAAAACTCCTGCCAAACTCCCAACAGAAAACGAAAACCATATAGAAAACGAAAAGAAAAAAAATCGAAAAGAGACGAACTTAAAGGAAAATGAACTTAAACCCAAGTCATCATCAACGGGTCGGAACATCAAGGTGAACACGGACTTTTAATGGCTTTCGGACGAGGATCTGATTACTTACGGCCGGGTTTTCAAGTGAGCGTCAGTTCGGATGATGAGCTGGAGCTGTGAGGGAGCTTAATGAGTTGTGAGTAAGAACGTCCGGATGAGGAAGAGAGAGAGCGATGGAGAGGGGTGGGAGGGAGAGATTGAGGGAGGGAGAGAGAGAGAGAGAGAGAGAGAGAGAGAGAGAGAGAGAGAGAGAGAGAATAAGAGAAAGAGAGAGAGAGAGAAGAGGAAAAGGGTGGAAAAGAGAAAGAAGAACAACATCCCCGTGCGAGGGCGGGGGGGGGGGGGGGACGAGGGCCGCGCGGGAGCACGAGCCTCGGAAGCTGCGCCGCCGCCGCACTCCGCTGCACCTTTCCCCCTTTCCTCTTTCCCTTCCTCTTTTCCCCTTTTCCCCTTTCCCCCTTCCCCCTTTCCCCCTTTCCCCTTTCCCCCCCCATTGTTTTTTTTTTTTTTTTTTTTTGGGGGGTTTTTTTTGTTGTTTTTTTTTGGGTGTCGGGGGGGGGGGGGGGGAGGTTTTTTTTTTTTTGGTTTGTGGGGTGGGGGGGGGGGGGGAAGTGTTGGGGGGTGTCTTTTTTTGGGGGGGGGGGTGTTTTTTTTTTTGGTGTTTGTTTTTTTGGGTTGGTTTTTTTTTTTATTGTTTTTGTGTTTTTGGGGGGGGGGGGGGGGGGGGGTTTTTTTTTTTTTGGGGGGGGGTGGTGTTGTTTTGGGGGGGGGGGGGGGGGGGGGGGGGGGGGGGGTGGGGGGTGTGTGGGGGGGGGGGGGGGGTGGTTGGGGGGGGGGGGGGGGGGGGCCCGGGCCGGCCCCCTTTTCCCCTGGCGCCGGGCCCCTGGCCGCGGGGGCCCCGGGGCCGTGCCCCCGGCCCCCGGTCCCCTCCCCGGTGCCCCATTGGCCCGGGCTCATGGGCCCCCTATTCGGACCCCGGGGCCCAGTGCAGCCGGTCTTTCTCTCTTTCCCGTTGCCCCCCTCTTTTCCCCGGGTCCGTGCCCCCTGTCCCCTTTCCCCCTCCCCCTTGCCCCCCGGTCCCCTCCCCTTTCGCTTTCCCTTCCCCTCCCTTTTGCCCCTTTCCCCTTGCCCCCGTCCCTCCCCCTTTTCCCCTTTGCCCCCTTCCCCCATTACTTTTTCCCCCTTGCCCCTTTCCTCTTTCCCTTCCCCCCTGTTCCCCTTTCCCCTTTCCCCCTTTCTTCCCCTTTCCCCTTTTCCTCTTTTCCCCTTTTCCTTTCCCCCTTTCCCCTTTCCCCCTTCCCCTTTTCCCCTTTTCCCCTTTTCCCCTTTTCCCCTTCCTCTTTCCCTTCACCCTGTTTCCCCTTTCCCCTTTTCCCCTTTTTCCCCTTTCCCCCTTTTCCTTTCCCCCTTTTCCCCTTTCTCCTTTCCCCTTTTCCTCTTTTCCCCTTTTCCTTTCCCCCCTGTCGCCTTTTCCTCTTTCCCCTTTCCCTTTTTTCCTTTTTTCCCCTTTTCCCCTTTTCCCCGTCAACAAACACACAAGTGCGTGTTTGCGGACAAGCATTCATGCGGCTCACATACGCACATGTAACAAATGCGCAAGCGTTTATATACAGACAAACATACACACAGGCTCGTACAAACATGTAATTAACAAACAAACAAACAACACACACACACACACACATACACACACACACACACACACACACACACACACACACATACACACACACACACACACACACACACGCACACACACACGCACACAAACATACATACAGCACATACATATACAAACTCATATATCCATAACAAACACACTTGGACAAACAAATAAACAGGCGCACACATACAAAAGAAAAAGAAGAAAAAAGTAATGAAAGAGATTGGTGATGAATATGGACAGAGAGGATAAACAGATAAATGAATAAGTGAAGATAATAGCCATGTCCCGTTTCAATAAATCTATCAAAATTCAAACGCGGATTAAAATATTAACTGATTTTGATTTCTAACATTCTTAAAATTTTCAATATTTATGAAATTCAGATTTACATATTTCGATACAGGATATCCAACGTTTTTCTTCTGTGACAAATCTCTCTCTCTCTCTCTCTCTCTCTCTCTCTCTCTCTCTCTCTCTCTCTCTCGGATCGCGCTCTCCTCTCAGTCCTTCTCTCTCTCTCTCTCTCTCTCTCCTCCGCTCTCTCTCCCTCTCACTCTTCTCCCTCTCTCTCTCTCTCTCTCTCTCTTCTCTCTTTCTTTCTCTCTCTCTGGTGCTCTCTCTCTCTCTCTCTCTCTCTCTCTTTCTTTCTCTCTCTCTCTCTTTCTCTCTTCTTTCCTCTCTCTCTGGTGCTCTCCTCTCTCTCTCTCTCTTCTCTCTCTACTCTCTCTCTCTCGCTCTCGTCCTCTCATCGCTCTCTCTTCTCTCCTCCATCTCTCTTCTCTCTCTCTCCTCTCTTTCTCATTCTGCTTTCTCTCTCTCTGTGCTCTCTATCTCTCTCTCTCTATCTCCTCTCTCTCTCTCTCTCTCTCTCTTCTGGTGCTCTCTCTCCTCTCTCTCTCTCTCTCTCTCTCTCCTCCGTCGGCTCTCTCTCTCTCCTCTCTCTCTCCTTCTCTCTCTCTCTCTCTCTCTCTCTCTCTCTGTCGCTCTCTCTCGC
Source organism: Penaeus monodon (assembly GCF_015228065.2). Lineage (NCBI taxonomy): Eukaryota > Metazoa > Arthropoda > Malacostraca > Decapoda > Penaeidae > Penaeus > Penaeus monodon. The sequence continues at coordinate 83,971 of NC_051392.1, read as the reverse complement.
TCTCTCTCGTCCCTCACATCCTCTCTCTCTCCTATCTCGTCATCTCTCTCTCTCTCTCTCTCTCTCGCATCTCTCTCTCTCTCTTTCCTCTTCTCTCCTCTCTCTCGTCTCTCGCGTTGCTCTCTCTCTCATCTCTCCCTTCTCTCCTCCTTCTCCTCTCTCCAATCTCTCTCTCCTCTCTCCTCATCTCTCTCTCTCGCTCTGGCGCTCTCGGTGTCTCTCTCTGCTGCTCTCATCTTCTCTCTCTTCTTCTCTCTCTCTCCTCTCTCTCTCTCTCTCGTCTCTCTCTCTCTCTCTCCTCTCTCGATCTCTCCTCTCTCTCCTCTCTCTCTCGCCTGTCTCTCTCTCTCTCTCTCTCTCTCTCTCTCTGTCGCTCTCTCTCTCTCTCTCTTCGCTCTCTCCTTCCTCTCTCTCTTCTTCTCTATCTCTCCTCTCTCCTCCTCTCTCCCTCTCTCTCTCTCGCCTCTCTCTGACTCTCTCACTCTCTCTCTCTCGGCTCTCTCTCTCTCGCGCTCCTCGGTCCTCTCTCTCTCTCTACTTCTCTCTCTCTCTCTCTCTCGCTCTCTTCCTCCGTCTCTCTCTCTCTCTCTCGTCATCCTCTCTCTCTCTCTCTCTCTCTCTCTCTCTCTCTCTGCTCTCTCTCTCTCTGGCGCTCTCGCTCTCCAGCTCTCGCTCTCTCTCTTCTCTCTCACTCTCTCCTCCTCCCTTCTCTCGTCTCTCTCTCCTCGTCTGTCATCTTCTCTCTTCTCTCTCTCTCTCTCTGGCGCTCTCGGTCTCTCTCTCTCTCTCTCTCTCCTCGTCTCCTCTCCTCGCTCCCCTCTCTCCTCTCTCTCTCTCGTCCTCTCTCTCTCTCTCTCTCTACTCTCTCTCTCTCTCTCTCTCTCTCTCTCTCTCCTGGTCGCTTTCTCGCTCTTTGCTCTCTCTCTCTCTCATTATCTCTCTCTCTCTCCGTCACATCCTCTCTTCTCTCTCTCTCCGTACTTCTCATCTCTCTCTCTCCTCATCTCTCTCCTCTCTCTGCATCTCTCTCCTCGCTCTCTCTCTCTCTCGTTATAATAATATATATATATATTATATATATCCTTTCTCTCTCTCTCCATCTCTCTCTCTCTGCTCTCTCCTTCTCTCTCTCTCTCTCTCTCTATATATATATATATATATATCTATATATATATATATATAGATATATAATATATATATATATATATATTATATATATATCATATATATATATATATATATATATATAATATAGATATATATATATATATATAATATATTATCTATATATTATAAAATATTCTTTCTGTCTCGTCTTTTTTCTCTCTTTGTCTGTCTCTGTCTGTCATGTCTGTATATCTGTCTGTCTCTCTGTCTGTCTTTCTGTCTGTCTGTCTGTCTCTCTCTGTCTCTGGTCCCTCTCTCTCTCTCTCTTCATCTCTCTCTCTCTCTCGCTCTCTCTCTCCTCTCTTCTCGTCCCTCCTCCCTCTCTCCTTCTCTCTCTCTCTCTCTCTCTCTCGTCTCTCTCTCTCGCCCCTCCCTCCCTCTCTCCACTCCATCTCTCCTTCCTTCCCTCCCTCCTGTGTCCCTCCCTCCCTCCCTACCTCCCTCTCCTCCTTCCCTCCTTCCCCCTCCCTACCTCCCTCCTCCTTCCCTCCCTCCCTCCGTGTGTCCCTCCCTCCCTCCCTCCCTCTTCTCTCCCTCCTCTTCTCCCTCTCCACCCTCCCTCTCATCCTCCCTCCCTCCCTCCTCTCTCCCTCCTCTCTCCCTCCCTCCCTCCCCCCATCCCTCCCGCCCTCCCTCCCTCCCTCCCTCCCTCCCTCCCCCCTCCCTCCTGGGCCCTCGGACAAGCCATGTTTGCATAGCGTTGGGCTGGAACTTCAGTTCAGAGCATCTTTCTCCTCGGCCGCCTCCCGCCTCCATCTGATCGCCAGACCTCGGCGCCGCTCTTCCTTTTAGCTTTCGTGCGCAGAAATATCTAAGCAGGACATTCAAGCTTTCTCTTGTTTGTAGATTTGGCGTAGACTGTGGATTTGTATGTGTTTATGTCTATCGATCTATCTGCTTATCTGTTTGTCTGTCTGTTTATGTCTATATCTATATCTATCAATTTGTCTGTGTATCTATGCCATATCAATATCTACCTAATTATCTCTCTCTTTATATATATATATCTGTCTATGTCTATATCTATCAATTTATCCGTTTGTCTGTCTATCTGTGCCCATATCAATATCTAACTATCTACCTCTAGATTCATATCTACATCTGTCCATCTATCCATATGTCTATCTATCTATCTATCTATCTATCTATCTATCTATCTATCTATCTATCTATCTATATATATAATATATATATATATATATATATATATATATATATATATATATATATGTATGTATATATGTATATACAAAATGTTTTCATGTTGGTGTTGCATTTACAGACACTACCTATATGTAAAGTGCATATATGTGTGCGTGTATCTATGTACATATATAATAACAGGGCGAAACTATGCGCAGAATTACATCATCTCTTCGCCGCCGCCGTAAACATGTGCATATTTTTCGTTCTTTTTTTTCAAAACATCTGCGTTCATTTTCTTTAACTTTCTTCTTTTTCCCCAAACTTTCCACCACGCGGTAGCTTAAAAATCGGAATATCGCCTGTTGTTTTCTCTTTGAGCCTCAGTTCGGAAAATGTTGATCCGTTGATCCCCGTAAAGACGGAAAAAGAATAATCATAATTCTTATTATATTATTATACATTGTTACTATCTCTGGCGGAGAAGACGATTCCTCCGTTTTCTACGACGGTAAATTATCTCCGAGTGCGCAGGGGAGACTGAAACAAATATTTAAAGTTTGTGTATTCAAACTAATATGTTGGTGTGTGCAGGTTCGCTTTCCTTGTCGTTTATGGTCTTTCGAAAGCCGTATTGGAAAGCAATTTTGTCTTCAGGCTTGGATGAAAACAGTCCCGGGAAAATACGAAATTCCAGATAAATCCTACAGGCGAATCGATGGAGCGGGAGTCCTTAGTCCGAACGGAAAATGGGAAATATGGACGAGGGACGAAGGAGAGAGGAGGCACTTTGGAATTTCGAGAGGAAATGCGTTTTGTTTCACTCGCTGTTTCTGTCCCGGGGGTTTAGACGTCTGAAGTGTCTGTCTGTCCTCTCTTTTTATCGTTTACAGGCACGGATGGAGTTATGGTCTTTTTCCTTCTTTCAGTTCTCTCCCTCCCGTTTTTCATTCTCTCTCTCTCTCTCTCTCTCTCTCTCTCTCTCTCTCTCTCTCTCTCTCTCTCTCTCTTCTTTCTCTTTTTCTTTCTCTTCTCTCTCTCCCCCTTTTACTTCTCCTCTCTCTCTCTCTCTCCTCTCTCTTCTCTTCTCTCTTCTATTTTCTCTCTCCCCCTCTCTCTCTTCTTTTTTCTCTCTCCCTCTTTCTCTCTCTCCTCTCTCCTCTCTTTTTTTCTCTTTTCCCTCTCTTCTCTTCTCCCTTCTTCTTCCTCTCTCTCTCCTCTCTCTCTCTCCTCCTCTTCTCTCTCTCTCTTCTCTCTCTCTCTCTCTCTCTTCTGTTTTTCTCTCTCTATCTATCTATTTATCTTTCTCTAATTATCTATCTATTCATCAATCTAATTCTACCCACCTCCCAATTAATTATTAATTATCTATCACATCTCTACCTATCTGTCTTCCTTATTCTATCTTTTTTCTTCTATCCTCTATTTTCCCCATCTCTCTCTTAATCCCCCCACCCCCCCTCCCCCAAATTTTCCCTCTTCTCTCCCTTTATTTTTCTTTTGGGGCAGATTTTTGGCTTTTTTCCCCTTTTTTGAATTCTAGATAATAATTACGAAAACTGAAACTCTTCCGTGTGACTATTTTTATGATGAATCTTAATGGGAGTCATCAGAGTTGGGAGAATGATGGGGGGGGGGCAGCGGTGGGGAGAGAGAGAGAAGAGAGAGAGAGAGAGAGGGGGAAAGAGAAAAGAGAGAGAGAGAGAGAAAAAGAGAGAGGGGAGAGAGAGAGAGAGAAAGGAGAGAGAGGGGAAGAAAGGAAAAGAGAGAAAGAAGAGAGAGAGAAAGAAAAAGAAGAGAAGATAGAAGAGAAAGAGAAAGAAGAGAAGAAAGAGGGGAAAAGAAGAAAAAAGAAAAAAGGGAAGAGAAAAAAGAAGACAGAAAGAGAGGGGGGGACAGAGAGAAGAGCCCGGAAAAGAAAGGGAAAAGGGGGAAAAAGTGAGAAAAGGAAAAAAGGGAAGAGGGGGCCCCCCCGGGGAAGGAGGGGGGGGAGAAAAGGGGTTTAAAAGAGGGGGAAAGAAAAAGGGGAAGTGGGGGAGGGGTAGTTTAAAATGATAAGAAAATTTTTAAGATAAATAGATAAATTTTAAATAATAAAAAAATTAAAAAAAAAAAAAAAAAAAAAATACTAAAATTAAAAGCGGGGCCCGGTTGAGGTTTTTATCCCATAAAAAAAATATTTTTTAATATATTGTTATTAAATTTTAAAAATTTTTATCTTTTGCGGAGGAGTTGTTTTTTGTATAATAATATATATATTATATTATTATATATATAAAAATTATATATAATATATTATATATTATAATAAAATATATCAAAAATTATAACAACATTATATACAATATATTATTATTATATAATTTTTAAAATATAATTATATTAATATTATATATATATATATATTTTTTTTTTTTTTTTTTTTTTTTGGTTTTGGGTTTGGGTTGTTGGGTGTGTGGGGGTGTGGGTGTAAATTTTGTTGCATTATTTTGTATGTACAACGTATGAGTAGTATGCATGCATGTGTATGTGCGTGATTATTTGCGCATGATTTGACAAATCTAATTACAAACTCTTCATGTTACGTCCTTAATTATTTATTTATTCATCTTGATTAAGGGAAACCATCAACTTCTGCAAATATTTTATTCCTTTTTTTTATTCCCCTTTATTTCCCTTTTTTTTTAAAATTCCTCGAACCAAAAAATTGCTTTTTATTTACATTTTTACCAATATTTATATTTTATTTTTTGTCTTATTATTATTCTCTGATTTATATTCATTATTTTTTATCTTTGTTTTATATCTATTCATCTTGTTATATTTACTAATTTCCAATCTTCGTTATTTGTTTTACTTATCCATTCATTTATTTATTCGTTTTGTTTGTCCAGTAAATAAAAAATAAGTCTTGTTTGTTTGTTTATTTGATTTCCGAGTTGTGTTTGTCGACCGAGCGGCGGCGCGACTTTTATTCAAAGCTTGCATCATTCTAAATTTTTAAAGATCAAATGCCAAGAATTTATACTTTTTTTTTTTCCCTTTTTATTTTACCCCCTCTTCATTTTTTTTTTTTTCTTTTGAGGTAAATAAAAATTTAATTTTGCCTCGTTTTACAAACAGCGGAAACTTCAAAGGGAAAAAAGAAGCCTAATTATTGTGTTTACACGAAGAGAGAGAGAGAGAGAGAGAGAGAGAGAGAGAGAGTGAGGAGAGAGAGAGAGAGAAGGGGAGGAGAGGAGGGGGAGAGAGAGGGGAGAGGGAGAAAAAGGAGAGAGAGGAAAAGAGAGAGGGGAAAAGGGGAGGGAGAGAGAGAGAGAGAGAGAGGGGGGAGAGAGGGAGAGTTGGGGGGGAGAAAAAAGAGAGAGAGAAAAAGGGGAAGAAGAAAGAAAGAAGAGAGCGAAGAGAGGAGCAGAGAAAGAAAGGAAAAAGAGAGGGGAAGAGAGAGAGAGGGGGAGAGAGAGGAAGAGAAGGAGGAGAGGAGGAAAAAGAAGGGGAGAGAGAGAGGGGAGAGAGAGAAGGAGGAAAAAAAAAAAATTTAAAAAAAAGGGGAAAAAAGAGAGAGAGAGAGAGAGAGAGAGAGAGGAGGAGGGGGGAGAGGGGGGAAAAAAGAGAAAGGGGGAAGAAGAGGGGGGGAAAAAAAAGAGGGGAGAGAGAAGAGGAAAAAAGGAAGAGAGAGGGAAGAGAGAGAAGGGGGAAAGAGAAAAAAAGGGGGGGGGGAAAAAAAGAGAGAGTGAGGAGAGGGAGAAAAGGGGGAAAAAGGGGAAAAAGAGAAATAAGAAGGGAAAAAAAAGAGAGAGAAAAAGAGAGAGGAGAAAGGGAGAAGAGAGAGAAGAGAAAAGGAGAGAAGGAGGGGGGAAAAAAAGAGAGAGAGAAAAGGAAAAGAGAGAGAAGAGAAAAAGGGGGGAGAGGAGAGAGGAGGGGAGAGAAGAAAAGTGATAAAAAGAAAAAAAAGAAAAAAAAAAAAAATATATATTATTATTATATTAATATTTAAATTTAATATATTTATTTATTTATATATATTATATATATATATTTTTAATATATTATATATATATAATATATATATAAAAATATATATAGTTATATATTATAAAAATAAATATTATATATATATATATATATAAGATGATAGATAATAATAGATAGATAGATGGGATAGATAGATAGATGATAGATAATAGTAGATTTTAATACTATAGTTTTTTGTGTGTGGTGACAGACAGACAGACAGGTAGATGATGGGGAGAGGATAGAAGATTTAATATAATATATATATATATTTATAATATATATATATAATATATATATATAATAAAGAAGAAGAAAGAAAAAGGGGAAGAAAAAGAAGAGAGAGAAGAAGGGGGGAAGAAGAAAAAGGGGAAAAGAAGAGAGAGAGAGAGAAAAAGGGGGGGGAAGGGGGAGAGAGAGAGGAGAGATACAGACGAAGATAAAAAAAATAGATGTGAAGATAGATAGATGGATAGATGGATAGACAGATGGAGAGCCAGACAGCCAGACGGGCAAGGCAGAGACAGGGACGCAGACAGACGGAGAGGGTTTCCTCCAAGGCGCCGCGAGGGCTACCTGTCCCTCGCGTCCTTCTTTTCCCGAGCCTCCGGCGTCCGCTCGGCAGCCCTGGCTTTGGCGGAAGGTGGGGCAGGGGGGGGGGATTGGAGGGGGCAGCTGAGGGAGAAGGGGAGGAGGGGGTGAGGGGATGGATTACAGAGGGGGGGGGAGAAAGGGGAAAGGTTAAGGAAATAAAGGGGGGGGGTATTGGGGTAAGAGGAGGGAAAGGGGGAGGAAAAAAAGGGAAGAGGGGGGGAGAGGGATAGGAGAGAGAGGAGGGGAGGAGAGAAAGGGGGAAGGAGGAGAGAAAGGAAAGAGAAAGAAAGAAAAGAGAAAGGAATGAAAATGGAGAAAAAAGGAGAGAAGAGGGGAAAGGGGCAAAGGGAAAGAGCAAAAAAGAAAAAAAAGGAAAAAAGGGAAGAAAAAATGGGAAAAAGGGAAAAAAAAAAAGGGGAGGGAAGGAAGGGGAAAGAAAAAGGGGTTTGAAAAAGGGAAAAGGGGGAAGAGAAGGAAAAAGAAAAAAAAAAAAGAAGGATGGGAAAAAAGGAAAAGCTAAAAAAAAGAAAAGGGGGGAAAAGGAAAAGGGAAAGGGGGGGGAAGGGAAAAAACAGAAATGGGGGAAAAATTTCCCGGGGAAAAAAGGGGGGGGGGGGGGAGGGAGAGAATAACAAAGAGAGAGAAAGTGAGCGAGACAGGCATGCAGAAACCTTGAACGTGAGGTCTCTGCCCCCCCTTCCTCGACCCCCTTTCGACCCCCCCCCCTCTACCTCTCTTTTCCATCTGCTCATAATTTCTTTTATTTTTTCATATCTTTATTTATTTTTTTCTTAGTTACTTTCACCACTCGACTTCTATTCCCCATTCATTTTCCCGTCTGCCCCCTTTTCCCTTATAACCATTTTCCCCTTAAACCCCCCTCCTTCCCCCCTTTTCCTTCTCCCCTTTTCCTTCCTCCCCCCCCCCCTTCTAAATTTTCCCTCCTCTTCCTTCTCCCAAACTTTTTCTTCCTTTCCCTTCCTTCCCTCTCCCTCCCCTCCTTTTCCCCCCCCCCCCCCCCCCCCCCCCCCCCCAAAACCGAAACCGTGTAACCCGGAACCCGAGCGGCGCCTCGACCCTCGATCCCTTTTATGGTTTCAATTTTAAGGATCATTTGCGGCCTCCCGGGACCCAGCCCGCGGGAAGGGATTCGCTTACTGATCAACCCTTTAAAAAAAGGGATTCGATTCTCTATTACAAGTAAAATCGTTTCTCTCTCTCTCTTTTGTGATGTTCGTTTGTCCAGTTCAAGGAAGATCGTTTGTTTTATTTTATTTTACATTTTTTATTATTATTATTATTATTATTATTATTATTATTATTATTATTATTATTATTTTCTCTCTTTTGTTATTTATTTATTTTGAGGTTCGTTTTGGGTGGATTTAGGTGGGTTGTGAGGAGGGGGAAGAAGAGAGAGAGAGAGAGAGGGGGGGGGAGAGCGGGGGAGAGAGAGAGAGAGAGAGAGAGGGGAGGAAAATGAATAGATTATAATTATGAGAGATAGAAAGTTTTAAAAACTGGAAAAGCGGCGTCAATACCCCAGTAGCTAAGTAGATAGTAGGACAGATCGACAGATAGACAGTTTATAAACCAGACAGATAGGGACTACGATATATTCTGCACTGAAATCAAATACATAGAAAACTGAAATTCAGAAATATTGAAATTTTGATTGAGAAGCCAGAATGATATTCTAGCGTTTGAATATTGATTGGAATTTTTAAACATTTTACTTTTTTTCAACTGCACTCTTTTATTTTATCGCAAGCCCCCGGCGCTGTGATCTGTGCAAATAATCTGCTTTAGTAACAAATTTCTTGGCATAATATTATTTATTATTTTTGTTGGGTTTTTTTACCTTATTATCATGTACACCCTGAAACATTTGTACTTTTTACTTTTTTTTTCA
>NC_051392.1:55474-60474 GCF_015228065.2 Penaeus monodon | reverse complement strand
ATCACTCTCTTAGTAAATTACCAAAACTCACTGTTTTACATCTTTTTCGATTTGACTTCATTATTTCCTTTCGTTGATTTTCATCTCACGGATGTGCTGTAATAACGAGCAGTAACAGCGAGAGTACAGGAAGAACAACAGGCTCTGTATTCATCAAAAATGAAGCGATTTTATACGAGTGCTAATGATGAATGTTTGTTCTATTCATAGAATGTCTGGGTGATTTCTATAAATACTCACATATGTTTGCACGTAGCCTCCTCTTTCCTCCTTCCTTCTTCCTACTCTCTATCCCTTCCTTCCTCTTTCCTGTCTCCCTCTCTTCATTCCCTTTTTTGCCCTCCTTCCCTCTCTCTTTTTCTTCCTCTCTCCCTTTTCCTTCATCCTTCTCTACCTCTCTCCCTCTTCCTCCATCTTTCTCTCACTCTTCCTTCATCCTTTTCTCCCTCCCTCTCTCTTCCTCGCCTTTCACCAATCTCTGCCTCTTTTCATCTTCTTTCATCCCTATTTTCTCTCTTCCTCTCTTTATGTTTCTCCCGTCTTCCTCCTCTTCCTCTCTCCTAATTCCTCTTTTCCTCTTCCTCCTTTCACCTTTCTCTTCCTCCCTCCCTCTTCTTCCTTTCTCCCTCTCCTCCTCCCTCTGTCTCCCTCTTCTTTCCTCCTTGTGCTTCTCTTCCTCTTTTATCTCTTTCTCTTCCCCTTCCTCTTCTTCTTCCTTCTACCTTGTCCTTCTCTTCCTCCTTCTTTTTCTCTTTCTCTTCCTCTTCTTCTCCCTTTTCCTTCCCCCTTGTCTTCTCTTCCTCCTTCTATTTCTCCTTCTCTCCCTCTTCCTCTCCCTCTTCCTCTGTCCCCGGGGAATCTGACGATTAATTTCTGTCAATATGAATAGAGAATTCGAGCCTCAGGTAAGCCGCTGCCTTCCCTCGCTCCCTCTGATGGCTGGTGGGGTAGGGGGGAGGGAGTGGAGGGAGGGGTGGCGATGGGGATGGAGCACGGAGGGAAGGGAAGGGAGAGGGGGAGGGAAGGTGATAGGGATGGGGAAGGGAGAGGCGGGAAAAGGAGGGAGGGAAGGGGATAAGCATGAGGGGGGGAGGGAAGGTGATAGGGATGGGGAAGGAAGGGGAGGGGGAAGAGGGAAGGGAAGGGGAGAGAGAGGATGAAGGGGAAAGGAAGGGAAGCGAGAGGAGGGGGGAAGAGGAGAATGAGATGTGGGCAGAGAGAGTGGAGACGGATATGGGGAGGAAGAGGAGGGAAGAAATCGAGGGGAGTGGGGAGGGGGAGGGTGAAGTAAAGGGGGCGAAGGACATCAGGAGGGCTTAAGAGGGAGGGAGGAGGAGGGAGACGAATATAGCAAAGATACGGAGACGAGAGAGGGGCGATAGGTATGGAGAACGCGAAGGAAAAGTGGAGAAACACGAAGTGAAAAAGAAGGGGGAGAGGGGGAAGAAGAGGAGAGAGGGATATAAATAGAAGGTTGAGGGAGATAGGAAGTAGGGGAGAAAGGGAGGGGAGAGGAAGGGAAGGAGGTGGAGGGGACAGAAAAAGGAGACTGGGGAGAAATGAGGAAGGGGAGGGAAGAATAGGAGAAAATGAGGGAAATTACGTAAATGGAGAGAGTGAGAAGATGGATGAGAGGAAAGGGGAAAGAGAAAGGAAGGAGGGAGGGAAGGAGGGGGATGTGAAGTAGACAGGTTGAGGGAAAAAAGGCGAGAGAGCGATATAGAGAGATAGAAAGAAGATTAGATAAACAGATAGATAGATTCATGGATTCGTAGAGAGACAGATAGATAGGAAAGCATGTAGACAGATAGAGAGAATGAATAGAGATAATCAGAGAAAGAAGGGGGAGGGAGATAGATAAGTAGATAGGGAGATAGGTAAATAAACAGATAGATAGATAATACACACACACACACACACACACACACACACACACACACACACACACACACACCACACACAACACACCACACACACACATATATATATATATATATATATATATATATATATATATATATATATATATATATATATATATGTATGTATATATATATATATAATATAAATATATATATATATATATATTATATATATATATATATATATAGTATATTTAGCGAGAGAGAGAGAGAGGAAGAGAGAGAGAGAGAGAGAGAATGAGCGAGAGAGGGAGAAAGAGGGAGAAGAGAGAGAGGAGAGGAGAGAGAAAAGAAGAGAGAGAGAAGAGAGAGAGAGAGAGAGAGAGAGAGAGAGAGAGAGAGAGAGAGAGAGAGAGAGGAGAGAGAGAGAGAGAGGGAGGCAGACAGACAGAGCAAGAGAGAAGACTTGGTGGACTCACATATTTTGTTACGCGATAAGCTGAAAAGGGAAAATGACGGAGAAAAGGAAAAGGAAAGGGATTTTTGTGCCTTTCTCTTCCCCAAGAAAGCGTGTCTAAGATACATTACCTTCCTTATCTTCCAAATGTTTTTCATCCTTTGTGCTTGTCGAGATGCCTCTTCTTGTCGCGTAATCACATGTTCCCGACAAAGACTACAAGCATCAGCTGCTGCGCATATATATATATATATATATATATTATATATATTATATATATATATATATATATATATATATAATATATATATATATTATATATAATATATATATATATAACATATATATATACCATATATATATATCATATATATATATATATATATATATATATATATAATATATCATATATATATATATATATATACATATACATATATGTCTATATATATATATATAAAGATAGATAGATAGATAGATAGACAGATATAGATATAGATATAAATAAATTACATATGATATATAGATACCTTGAATAACTATTTCATTCAGTCATCTATTGACAGATAGACATACAGTCAGACAGACAGACGAGCAGCGAAAGAAACTTAGGTCCGCCCTTCCCTCCCTCACCGCCCCCTCCCCCAGCGCCCCCCCCCCCACGCCAACCCCAAGTAACGAAGGGTTATCTGTACTTAATTACTCAGCGGCAGTTGCTTGTTCCGCGCCTCACTTTGCCGATTCTTCGGCCGAGGAACTTTTGCAATTAGCTTCGATCTCGTCAGGGGTCGAATAAGGTCGGGCGAGGGGGGGGGGAGGGGGAGGGAAGGATATCCTAGGGGGGAGAGGGGGAAGGGGAAAGGAGGGGAAGGGGGGGGAGGGGAGGCAGGGGAAGGGAAGGAAAGGAAAGTCCTGATTACTTAAGGGACAGGGAAGGGGTGGGAAGGGGGGCGAGAAGGGGATGGTATGTGGAGGGGGGGGGGGAGGCGTAGGGAAGGAACTTTTGATGATGGAAGGTCTTCGTCTGTGTAATAACTAAGTTCTTTGTCTGTATTTGTCTATGTAATCTCCTCGTTCTCTCTCTCTCTCTCTCTCTCTCTCTCTCTCTCTCTCTCTCTCTCTCTCTCTCTCTCTCTCTCTCTCTCTCTCTCTCTCTCTCTCTCTCTCTCTCTCTCTCTCTCTCTCTATCCCCCCTCTATCTCTCTTGACTCTTTCTCTCTTTCATTGTTCCCTCTATCTCCCCCCCTCTCTTCCCTCTCTTATTTCTACTTCCTCTCCTCCCTTCCAATTATCCCTATCTCTCACCTTCTTTCAGTACCTCCCTGTTTTCCTTCAATCTTTCCTTCGCCCACCTCTCTCCTTCCCTCCCTCCCTCCCTCGCACCACCCTTCCCCATCCCTCCCTACCCCCCTCCCTTTCCCATTCTCCCTTCCCCCTCCTTCCCCTTTCCCCTCCCTCCCTTTCCCCTCCCTCCCTTCCCCCTCCTTCCCTTTCCCCCTCCCTCCCTTCCCCCTCCCTCCCTTTCCCCTCCCTCCCCTTTCCCCTCCCTCCCTTCCGCCTTCCCGCAGTCCCTCCCTTAAATGATGAATCTCTCCCCTGTCGAGGCGCCGTGAGAGTTCTTTTGTTAAAGTTTAAGTAGAAGTTTTAAATCTGCGACGATAATGACGACGAGGAAGGAACGGTGGCACTTGAACCCTCGCTCACGCACACACGCACACGTATACACACAATCACGCACATGTACACGTAAGTATTTTGTACATAGCATGCCGGCTTACACTCATGGATACACTAGTCGTGTAGACGAAATTATATCTATATTTACACAAATATAATGACGCGCACGCAAACAAACACACACACACACACACGAATCTTGACTAAGCTCTTACCTTTAATGGACTCATCCCAGTACATGTAGAATCATTAATTCATTCTTTTTTAGCACACGTTAATGACGCAAAAACGGGCGGCCGAGAAACTCTCTCTCGGAATCTGGAATGCAAAGGAAGGCTTGATATCAACTGGTAATGTCTATTCTCTGCGGAAAAGAGAAAGTGAAATGTAAGAGAAATTAGTTGAGAGATGAGAGAGAGAGAGAGAGAGAGAGAGAGAGAGAGAGAGAGAGAGAGAGAGAGAGAGAGAGAGAGAGAGAGAGAAAGAGAGATTGCGGGTGGGGGAGAGGAAGGGGAAGATGATCGAAAAGAAGAGGGAGGGAGAGTGAGAGAAACAGGAAGAATATCAGAGGGAGGGGGATGGTTGACAGGGAGACAGAGAGCAAAGAGAAAGACAGACAGAGAGAAAAAACAGAGAGAGAGACAGACAGATAAAACCGGCAAAAAAAAATCTGCATTGAAAGTGTTGATGAATCACACTATTTTACTCAGTAACGACTCTATTGACAAACGTTCACGATAACATCAACACAGAAAAATTCAAATAATCAGACACGTTTTCAGCTGAACAATAAGGAGCTCGCTATACCCGCGCTGCAGATCATCCTTTCAAACAACATTTGCAACACGGACATTATAACGAAAGCCCAACTGGCGTCCATCCATTGATAGCAGTCACACACTAGATAACGCAGGCGGTCCACATGAATAATTTATGCTGCGTATATCATAATGAGGTGTGAGTGTTTGTAGTGTAGCCCGCGGTGAGGCCTCCAGCTGATACGG
>NC_051392.1:45474-50474 GCF_015228065.2 Penaeus monodon | reverse complement strand
CACCCTCTCTCTCTCTCTCTCTCTCTCTCTCTCTCTCTCTCTCTCTCTCTCTCTCTCTCTCTCTCTCTCTCTCCTCTCTCTCTCCTCCCCTCTCTCTCTCTTCTCTCTCTCTCTCTCTCCTCTCTCTCCCTCTCCTCTCTCCTCTCTCCTCTCTCCTCTTCCCTCACTTCTTCCTCCCTTTCTCTCTCCCTCTCTTCCTCTCTCCCTCACCACTTTCCCCTCTCTCCCCTCCCTCCCCTCCTCTCTCTCCCCTTTCCCTCCCTCGCACTCCTCACCCGACCCTCCCGGCAGTCGTCCCCTTCCTGCCCTCCGCTCCGCTTGCTGTCTCCTTTCCCTTATGCGTTCATGACAGGCTTTTGTTTCACCGGCGTGGGGGGACGTTCGTTCGTGTGGCTGCTAGGGTGGGCGTGAGGGGTGGGCGTGAGGGGTGGGCGTGAGGGGTGGGCGTGAGGGGTGGGCGTGAGGGGTGGGCGTGAGGATGGTGGTGATATGGGAAGATTGAGGGCCTGAAAAATAAGAGTTGCCATGAGTGTATTGAAATTGGTGAAGATGGGGAAGGCAAGATGGAAGGAAGGGGAAATGAGAGACAGAACGAGGAGAGGATGAGACAGATAAATAGATAAAGAAATTAAAACTGTACGTGTATGTATACAGATATTGTGCACACACACACACACACACACACACACACACACACACAGAATCACATACACATAAACTCGCACACGCATACTCACATGCATATCTATTTACGAAAGGACGAAAGCTTAGAATATCCGGATAAGTTGATGAAAAGATGCCCAGGAAAAAGCTAAAAAAAAAGAACTAAAAAAAAAAAAAAAAAAGCCAACCGCTCACAAAGGAGGCGAATAGATGTTTGAAACTCGAATACAGTTTAGTATTTTTCTTGTTTGCTTTCATAAAGTTGCATTTATTACGGGAGAAGAGTACCGATACGATTTTAAAGAGGAATCGTTATGGCAGCTTTATAATAAAAAGAAAATCTGAAAAATGTTTATGTGCAAAAAATGTACTGCCTTTTTTCTGTCTGTCTGTCTCTCTCTCTCTCTCTCTCTCTCTCTCTCTCCCTCTGAGTAGAAGCAATCGCTCGGTAGAATTCTTTTACTGAAGATATTTCACAGAACTCTTAATTGGCGACAAAAGTTTTTCAAACGGAAATGTATTTTAACTCTTGTTTAACTTAGTTTTTGTCGATGTTTTCCCTTTTTTCTGTCTTGTTTTTCGATGTAAGTTTAAGAGGCTCTTCATTTTTATTTATTTTGTATGCTGCTTTTTTTTTCGAAAGGCTTCTATTTGTTTTCGTTCGGGAGATATTGTGTGGGAAAGTTTCCCGGCGGAAGCTAGAGCGAACAGGCGTGTTTGTTTACAACTGTACATGCACACAAAAAGATGCCCATACACAAGCACATACATGCACGCGCGCGCGGGTACATGCATACACGTGCATACAAGGACACACGCACAAATAAATAAATGTATTGCACTAACATGTACATAATAAATACATACAACCACCGGCTTCACTCACAAACATAAAAACATAAACACACACAAACACACACAACACGCACAGCTTTTTCAAAACACACAAAACATAGCCGCACACAAACACAGAAAAACAATATGCGTATAACTACATAAGAATTAAACTACACACTCGTATATCCTTTCATCATTCAGGTTTAGATAGAAGATGACACTGTACATCGCATATTAGATACAGTGTGATGTGGAAAAAGGAGACATAGTATTCAACATATGCAAGAACACACACTCACACATAATAGATATATTTCCCAAACAACTGGACAATAATCGTATAAACTAGTTTTAGAGAGATAGTGAAATGCAGCATGACAGGTCCGTAGAGTTAAACAACGGTGTTGTGATAGATGTAGAGAGGAAAATGTAGCATTCAAACATGCACACACGCAAATACACGTAAGAACACACACACACATACACACACACACACACTCACACACACACACACACACAACACACACACACACACACACACACACACACACACACAAACACACACACACACACACACACAAACACACACACATAAACACACACATAAACAAACACGAACACGCACACACACAGCACACGCATGCACTCACGTACATACAACCAGAAAATAATCACATAAATACACACGCTTATTAATTTATTCGGTATTAGAGAAGAGATAGTGAAATGCGGCATGTTGGATCCGTAGAGTGCAGTTTCGACGTACTGTAATACGGAAAAGGGTAAACAGTATTTACATAGGATTGCCAGCCTAAGCCAGGGAAGTAGCTTTGCCGGCTTTACTCACTTCATTCCCTCGTGTTTTGTTAGAGTTGCTGAGCTAAAAAAAGAAGGACCAAAAAAAATTAATTAGAACAGACTTTTTTTATCTTTTGCATTAATTTGGTCAGGTTATTATTGTCTTTATTTACTTGACTCTTATTAACTTCATAAATAACCAAAGGCTGTTTGACGAAGAAGTAAAGGAGGGGAGAGGGGGAGGGAGTGGAGAGGAGAACGCAGCTTTTTAATGCGACGGAATTCCCCGCCCACAAAAATGCATTCATGTCTCGTTGGCATCATTGTGTAGCGGCTAGATACTAAAGAAAGAAAGGAAGGAAGGAAAACAATGCTAGTCTGTCTGTCATCTCACCGGAAATTATCTATCTATCTATCTATCTATCTATCTATCTATCTATCTATCTATCTATCTATCTTTCTATTTATCTATGTATCTATCTATCTACCTATCTCTACCCCCACTTCCCTCTTTCATTAATTTCTTTCGTGGTGTTGCTTTTTTTCTCTTTACTTTTCATTCATTTTCCATTTTTCTTTTCTTCGCGGATTATCTTCCAGTTACTCACTTCCCTTCTTTCTTCTGTGTCAGTTTTTAGTTTACTTATTCATTACCTTCTTCTCAATGCTTTCTTCTTCTTCTTCTCCTTTTTTTTCTCCATCAATTTTTCCTTTCTTGTTTCTTGTTTTATTCCTTTTGTCCTTGTCTCTCCTTTTCATTTGCTTTCTTTTATTTTCCCTTATGGTTGTTTTCATTCGGTGGATCTTATATTTCATTTATTATTTTATTGTCTTATTCTACACTTGCTATCTGCTTTCTTTATTTTTCCCCTTTTTGTGCCTTCTCTCTTCCCTTTCCGTTCCTTCTTTGCTTTCGTTGTACATTTCGTTTTTTCTTCTCTTTTCTCATTGGACTTTTTCTTCGCTTATTCTCTATTCTCTTTTCGGTTTATCTATTTGTTTATTTTTTCTCTTTCGCTTCACTCCCTCTTTGATCCTTCTTGTTTCCCTTCGTGCTCCTTCCTGTTTATTGTCTTCGACTTTATATGCTCCCTTCTTCCCCTTTCCTCCCCCTCTTCCTTTTACTCTTCTCTCTCGTCCTCCTTCCTCCTCCTCTCCCTCCTCATTCTTGTCCTTCATTTTCCATATTCGTCCTCATTCCCTTCCTCCTCTTCTTCATCTTCTTTCTCTTTCTCTTTTTCTTCCTCCCTCCTCCTTCTCGTCCTCTGTCTGATTAACTCTCCTCTTTCATCTCCTCCCCCTCTTCCTTTTCGTACTTCTCCAGCCCCCTCCCCAATACTCCTCCTTCTCCTCCCCTCCCTCTCCTCTCCCTGCCAATCCCTCCTCCTCCTCTTTCTCTTCCCCCTCCCCCTCTTTGTCCTCCTCTTCCTCGTCGTCCTCTCTCTCTTCCCCTCCTCATCTACCTCTTCTTCCGTCTCCTGCCTTTTGTTTTCTTTGACTCATTTCAGTGCTCGCTAACCCTTTGCATTCTCTCCTCTTTATTCTCGTTTATGAATTTTTAGTTTTATGATTTTTTCTTTTTTTTCTTTTTTTTTTTACCCCCCTGCACTCTCCATGTTTCTCGTCAACATCGTCTTTCTTCTTCTGTCTCTGTCTGTCTGTCTGTCTCTCTCTCTCTCTCTCTCTCTCTCTCTTCTCTCTCCTCTCTCTCTCTCTCTCTCTCTCTCTCTCTCTCTCTCTCTCTCTCTCTCTCTCTCTCCCCATCCCTCCCCCTTTCCCTCCCTCCCTCTCCCTCTCTCTCTTAAATCTTTTTGCTTCTTTGTCTCCTTTTCTCCGTCTTCTGATTCTGGGCGAGGCCTTCCAACCGCAGTCCCTTGGCAGCTTTTCCCGAGACACAAGTGGCTCAGGAGGAGAGCGCGAGGGGCGTCCGGTGCCACTAGGCCGAGGGTGAGGGTGAGTGAAGGGGAGGGAGGGCGGGGGGAGAGTGGTGGGGAGGAGGAAGGGGAGAAGGAAGGTGGTGGGGAAGGGAGGGGAGGGAAAGTTGGAAAAGGAAGGGGAAAAAGGGGAAATGAAGAAAGGGAGGGGATAGGGGACGGGGTATAGGGGGGGGGTGGGGGAGGGGAGGAGAGAGGCAGGGGAGATAGTAGACAGAGGAAGAGGGGAGGGAAACCTGGAAGAGGGGCTAAAGGGCGGGGGAGAGAATGGGGAAGAAGAAAGAGGAAGCAAGATTAGAGGAAGATTAGGAAGGGGGGACAGAAAACAGGGAGAAGGGGCGTTAGGCCGAGAAAAGAGGAGTGAAGTGGGGAAGGTTGCGACACAAAAAAAAGAGGGAGGGAGGATGAGGTGAAGGGGGGGGGAAAGAAAGAGGAAGGGAGGAAGGGAGGGAGGGAGGGAGAGGGGCAGGGGGGGCGCGGCGGGCAAGGTGCGGGAGGGAAAACTTACACCAAGGGCAAGTTTCTTGAATTCAAAATTAATCCAGCTCTTAAAGCGTTTGCTCAGCCCTTCAAAGAGAGAATTAAATGCACACGTAAAAGCCCGACTGTTCAAAAATGGAGAGTGAATGCCGAGCGGGCGGGATGAAAGCGCCTGATGGGGGCCCCGCCCGCCCCGGGGGCCAAAGTTTGGCTCCCCTGCTTTTTCGTGGCCTTCTCTCTCTTCGGTTCTTTTCTTATCTCTTCTATTTTTTCTTTCTATTTCCCTTT
>NC_051392.1:37770-39492 GCF_015228065.2 Penaeus monodon | reverse complement strand
AACCCCCCCAAAACCTATCAAACCACCCAACTACTTCTAACCCCCCAAAACTATCTATCAACCCAAACATCTATTTAACGCCCAACCACTATCTAACCACCCAACTATCTATCTAACCACCCAAACTATCTATCTAACCACCCAACTATCTATCTAACCACCCAACTATCTATCTAACCACCCAACTATCTATCTAACCACCCAACTATCTATCTAACGATCCAACTATCTATCTAACCACCCAACCATCTATCTAACCACCCAACTATCTATCTAACCACCCAACTATCTATCTAACCACCCAACTATCTATCTAACCACCCAACTATCTATCTAACCACCCAACCATCTAACCACTTAACCATCTAACTATACAATCATCTACCTATCAACTTCTCGTGTTTATCCTCCTCTTCCTCTCACATACACTTCCTCCTTCCTTTCTATTGCCTTTTTCTGCTTTTCTTTTCATTTCCTTCACTTGTTTTTCTTCCCCTTTGTTTGTTTCTTAGAATCGGGCGCCGTTTCATAGAAATTTGCCATGCGGCGCGCGTGTGTGTGGATTTAATCGAATTAGTGTATAACTTTTGGTCAGTTTGAGAAGCTGTTTCCACAGGAGAGCGCGAGAGCATTTTTTGTTTGTTTGTTTGTTTATCTGTCTGTGTATGTATGTGCGCGCGTGTGTGTGTGTGTGTGTGTGTGTGTGTGTGTGTGTGTGTGTGTGTATGTGTGTGTGTTGTGTGTGTGTGTGTGTGTGTTTAGTGATATAGTAATGTAAATTATAGATTACATTGTAATAATCATTAATATTATATAATAATCTACCTCATAAAGTATAATATATACTAATTCACAAATAATCATAATCATATAACACTCCTAATATAACCAGCCCACACCCCCACAACACACAACCAAAAACGAGAACAGCAACCGCATGACCAATAATAACACAATAACAATTCATATAATACTGATACCAACAACATCAAAGAGCAAAACTTCCGGGCATCTCCCCCCCCCACCCTACTTTCGCTTCCCTCGGGATCGACGCCGCGCCTCGTGTTTTGAGTCCTTTCCCCTTCGCATTTATCTACCTTTTTGCAGTTAATCATTCTTTTTTGCCTTATTCCATATATTCTCTCTCTCTCTCTCTCTCTCTCTCTCTCTCTTCTTTCTTCTCCTCTCTCTCTTCTCTTCTCTCTCTCCCTCTCTCTCTCTTCTTCTTCTTCTTCTTCTTCTTCTTTGGTATTATTCATTTGTTTCGTTTCTATGGTAATAATATCTAATATATTATAATGTTTCCGTTAATAATTTTATATAACTATTTTTATTTACATCGGTTATTATTAGTGTGTATATATAAGTAAGTGTGTGTGTTTGTGTGTGTGTGTGTGTGTTTGTTGTGTGTTGTGTGTGTGGTGGTGTGTGTGTGTGTTGTGTGTGTGTGTGTGGTGTGTTTTGTGTGTGTGTGTGTGTGTGTGTTGTGGCTGGTTTGTGTGTGTGCGTGTGTGTGGAGTATTATGGGATGTGTACAGATATATCTAAATGCTTTCCTACCCACACAAGCCTTCCCCCCCCCCCCCCTTCCCCAGCTCTCCCACCGGCCCGCGCCCCCCGCCCATTAAACCCGCCCCATTCGCCCCGCGCCCCTTCGGCCCCCCCGGGGACCCCGGAGGGGGAGGCGAGGGCAAAATTCCCCCCAGGAATTTCCCTCGTTCC
>NC_051392.1:32699-35170 GCF_015228065.2 Penaeus monodon | reverse complement strand
AAAAAATGTTTTTTTGGTTTATTATATTAAAATTAATAAAATAATTTTTTAACCTATTTAAAATTAATTTTTAAATTATTATTATAATTAATAATAATTATATTTTAAATAAATATACTATATATATATATAAAAATTATATATTAATATATATAAAAATATATAATATATATAAATAATTAAAATAAAATAAATCTAATATATTATAAATATTAAAAAAATATATGATATATAATTTTAAAATATATATATATATTTTTTTTTTTTTTAATTATAATAATAATATAATATTTAAAATATAATATATATTAATATTAATATTTTTAAATATATAATATATATATATTATATTTTAAAATATATATATATTATATATATTATATATTTTTTAAAATATATATATATATAATAAAATTATAAGAATATATAATAATTATATTATATATATATATATTTATATATATATTAATATATAATATATATATATATTAATAATAATATAATATTATATTTTAAAATATAATAATATTTTTAAAAATTATATATATAATTATTAAATATAAATGTGGTGTGTGTGTGTATGTTTTGGGCGGGGGTTTTAGTGTGGGTTTATATTTTTTCTTTTCTTCTTCTTTCTTTTTTTTTTTTCCATTTTTTTTTTTCCTTTTCTTGGTATTGTTTTCTGTCGTCGCTGTCTGTCCGCACACGTTTATCTCTCGCTTTGTTTGCTCCTTTTGTCTTCCTTTCTCCATTCTCATCACTTCCTCTTGATTCTTTTTTTTCTTCCTTCTCTTCTTCTTGTTCTTATCGTCGTGTTTGTTTTAGGTCTGTTTCGCTTTTTCCTTTTTGTCTCCTTATCTTTCTCTCTATTTGTGCCTCTTGTTCGTTAATATGTGTACATTCATCTATTTTATACTTCTTCGTCATTGTTACTACATTGCTATCTGTTCTTTTTCTGTCTATGCCTTTCGTCAATTTTCTCGTAAGAGCGAGAGAGAGAGAGAGAGGGAGAAAGAGAGAGAAGGAAAGGAGGGAGGGAGGGGAGGGGGAGAGAGAGAGGAAAGAGAGAAAGGGGGGAGAGAGAGAGAGTGAGGGAGAGAGAGGGGAGAGAGGAAAGAGAGGAGAGAGAGAGGGGGGAGAGGGAGAGAGAAGGAGAGGAGGAAGAGAGAGAGGGGAAGGGAGAGAGAGGGAGGGAGAGAGGGTAGGGAGGGAGGAGGAGGGGGGGGGGAGGGGGAGGGGGGGGAGAGAGAGGAGAGGGAAAAGAGAGACAAAGGGGAAAGAGAGGAGAGAGAAGAGAAGAGAGAAAGAGGATGAGAGAGAGAGAGGAGAAGAAGAGAGAGAGAAGAGAGAGAGAGAGAGAGAGAGGGAGGAAGAGGAGAGAGAGAGAAAGAGAGAGAGAGAGAGAGGGGAAGAGAGAGGAAAGGAGGAGAGAAAAAGACGAGAGAGAGAGAAAAGAAGAGAGAGAGGGAGGGAAAGGGGGAGAGAGAGAGGGGGAGGGAAAGAAAAGAAAAGGGGAGAAAGAGAGAGAGAAGAGAGAAAGAAGGGGGGAAAAAAAGAGAGAGAGAAGGGAAAGGGAAAGGGAGGGGAAAAAGAGAGAGAGAGAGAGGGGAGAGAGAGGAGAGGAGGGGGAGGGGGGGAAGGGAGAGGGAGAAGAGGAGGGGAGGAGAGAGAGAAAGAGAGAGGAGAGAGAGAGAGGGGGAGAGAGAGAGAGGGGGAAAAAGGGGAAGGGAAAGAGGGGGAGGGGGGAAGAGGGGGAGGGGGGGGGGGGGGGGGGGGGGGGGGGGGTTTGGGGTTTTTTCGGGTAAATGTTGAAGGAACCAGCCTGGTTTGGGGTTTGGGGAAGCTATCTCTTTTTTTTTTTTTATTGTTTCTTTTTTTTTTTTTTTTTTTTTTTTTTTTTTTTTTTTTGTTTTTTTTTTTTTATTTTTCATTTTTGTTTTTTTTGTTATAATCCTTCCCCATTAGTTTTTTAATAGGGTGTATTCATGAGTGTGTATTTTACTGCCAAGGAAGACCTGAAAAAGAGCTAGGCGCGGCTGCCTTGGTTTCAAGGCGAGTGAAAGCTCCCTGGCCTGGGCTCGGGGGAAGGAACCTGGGGGGATTTACACGCGCACACGCACACGACACGCACACGCACAAACACACGCCACACACACACACACAAAAAACCCCCACACACACACACACCACACCACACACACACACACACAACACACATATACACCTACACAATAACACACACACACCCCCAAAACATATACACAATACCAATACACCACACACCAAAAAAGAGAGTGAGAGAAGAGAGAGAGAGGAAGGAGAGAGAGAGAGGAGGGGGGAGGGAAAGAAGAGGGAGGAGAGAGAGAGAGAGAGAGAGGTGGAGAGAGGAAGAGGGAGAGAGGAGAGAGAGAGGGGGAAGAGAGAAAAGGAGGGAGAGAGAGAGAGAGAGAGAGAGAGAGAGAGAGAGAAGA
>NC_051392.1:25199-27699 GCF_015228065.2 Penaeus monodon | reverse complement strand
GAGAAAGAGGGAGGGAGGGAGGGAGGGAGGGAGAGAGGGAGAGAGGGAGAGAGAGAGAGGAGAGAGAGGGAGAGAGAGAGAGAGAGAGAGAGAGAAGGGAGAGAGAGGGAGACGAGAGAGAGAGAGAGAGAGAGAGAGAGAGAGAGAGAGAGAGAGAGAGAGAGAGAGAGAGGGAGAGAGATTGTTAGATAAATAGACAGATAGATAGATAGATAGATAAAGAGAGAGAGAACGGCTTTGCTGTCTCGATTCGCTTCATCTCTCTGATGGAATATTTATCGTATGTTTTCATCTATATCATTATCGTCTTTTTTTCATCGATTATTTCATTATTGATGTTTTATCATTATCAGCAAACAACTTGTAACACGAAAAAATTTCATTGTCCTGTTAGTGAGATCGTCCATAGCTCTGTTATCATATATATTGTCATTATCATTATTACTATTTGTGTTATTTTTTCCCTATTTTCCTTCTTGTGATCGCTTCATTACTTCATTAAACATACGAGTGTTTCTCAATCTATTTGTTTTCGTATATTTCTCTCTTCATTTCCTTTTATCACAAATTGGAAGGTGACAAAACCCAAGGACTTAAAAGGAAATGTAAAGAGAAATTGAGATATGGAATGAGAGAGAGAGAGAGAGAGAGAGAGAGAGAGAGAGAGAGAGAGAGAGAGAGAGAGAGAGAGAGAGAGAGAGAGAGAGAGAGAGAGAGAGAGAGAGAGAGAGAGAGAGAAGGAACGAGAGAGGGAGAGGGCGATAGAGCGTGAGAAAGAGAGAGCGAGAGAGCTCCCGTGGGGAAAGAGAGATAAGCTTTGGACGATGGCTCATAAATTCGGCGTACGACATTCCTACCACTCTCCGCTGGCAAATTCTCGACTTGTTGGGACATTCCTCCCTTTAACGACCTTACTAAACCTCGACGGTAAACTGGAATGATAGCTATTGCTTCGACCCCCCCCTCTTCTCCTCACCTCTTCCCCCTCCCACCTCTTCCCCTCCCCTCTCTTCCCGTCCTTATTCTGATTCTCTCTCTCTCTCTCTCTCTCTCTCTCTCTCTCTCTCTCTCTCTCGCTCTCTCTCTCTCCATAACATCCTTTGCTTCATGCTTCTATCTTGCTATTCCTTCCATTCCCACTACCTCTTTTATTCCTCCTCTTTCTCTTTTTTTCTCCTCCTTGATTCCTCCTCTCCCCTCCCATTTTCCTTGTCTCCATCCTCCCTTCTTCCTTTCTCCTTTTATCCCCTCCTCCTTCCACTCTTTATCCTTACCCCTCCCTCTCTCCTCTTCTCCCTTTACTTCCGCTTTTACATCTCTTCAGATTTTCTTTCCCTCCCTCCTTCTTCCGCTTTCCGACTACACTATCGGAGGACTCTCATCCGGACCGAAAGAGAGAGAGAGAGAGAGAGAGAGAGAGAGAGAGAGAGAGAGAGAGGAGGAGAGAGAGAGAGAGAGAGAGAGAGAGAGAGAGAGAGAGAGAGAGAGAGAGAGAGAGAGAAAGAGGAATGAGAGGAGAGAAATAAAGAGAGAAAAAGAGAGAGAGACATAAGGGGGGGGGTTTCGAATCAGTATGAGAGAGACATAGTACAATGAAGCCCGAAGCCTTCCCGACTTCCTTGCCGCGACGCCTCGATACCCGGGGCTTCGAAACAGACGATGCTCCGAAAAAAAAGAAATGCATAGATAAACAGCAGAAAAAAACTAGAAGATAGGTAAATAGATAAATGTAAAATACAAAAATGTTTAGAATGGACGGTGCTCTGGACTGACATAGCGTCGAGGCAAACGGAGCTTGAGATTTTGAACGAGGTCTTTCGAAATACACTATGCATCAAACCAAATGACATTCTGAATCGTTAGGTGCCTCGAAATAACTGAAAGATTGAATTAAGTAAAGTTTCGAAGCGGACGACGCTCCGAGAAAATAAAAAACTTGGAATAGACTATGCTCTTCGAAATAGAGGGTATTTCGAACCAGGTAGCATTTCGAATCATTAGGTACGTCGAAATAACTGAAAATTCTAAGTAAGAGGGATTTGGTAACATTGATACTTTAAAAATGAAGCAGCCCACGTGATGAAAGTTTCCGGGTCCCTAAATGCCCACGAAATTCGACATATCCATCAAAACAAACCCTGTTTCGAGACACACTTTCAAAACAACCAGAGAAATTTCGAGAGATCCATCAAAACCACCCAAGTTTCGAGACAGTTTCGAAACATCAAAACAACCCAAGTCTCGAAGAGATTCGTCTTCGTCTCGCCTTCCGCCTGAATCTTATCTGAAATGCAAGTCATCTTTTGGATAGACCTCTCGAATCCTTTGCTTCTCTCCCTCCCTCTCAACGCCCGGTGGATTTAGGGCGATTGGTAAGGGGAGGAGGGCGAAAGGAGGAAGGAAGAGAGAGAGAGAGAGAGAGAGAGAGAGAGAGAGAGAGAGAGAGAGAGAGAGAGAGAGAGAGAGAGAGAGAGAGAGAGAGAGAAGAATAAAAAGGAGG
>NC_051392.1:12699-20199 GCF_015228065.2 Penaeus monodon | reverse complement strand
CCCTCCCCCCTCCCCATATGCAATTGTGCAACACAGCTTCGATCAACCCTCTTACGCAACATTCCAATGCAAAGTTGGGATGATGAGGGACACTATAACAGGTTGGGATGTGCAGTGTTGCATGCATTGTTGCCTCTGCACGATGCGACGAGGGACTTTCTCGACAGACAGACCGCTTGCATGACGCCTCAATCATCCCGGGGTGCCCCTTGCACGACCCCAAATAAAGATGGGTGATTTTGCAGAACAAACAGGATTGAAATTTGCATTCGCGATCTTGCTGAAGGTCAAGACAAACAAAAATAACAAATAACAAACTTCAATGCATAATGGAGAACTCGGGATCTTAAGAAAGGATAAGAATCATCGATAATCAAAGATACAAATATACGCGAAATAAGAACCAGAAACGCACAGAAAGAGGAGACGGTCGGCCGGAAGTTCCTGCTCGGCGGAGATGAGGCTCGCGACGAAAGCCTCGGCGTCGCCCTCCACTCTCCCTCTCCTCGCCTCTCCAAAGGTATTTATAAAATAATAATATATATATATATTATATATATATAAAATTATATATATATATATATATATATATTATAAAAATATATATTTTTTTTTTGTGTGTTTTGGGGTGTGTGTGTGTGTGTGTGTGTGTGTGTGTGTGGTGGTGTGTGGTGTGTGTGTGTGTGTGTGTGTGTTTCTTTATTATTTTAATCCTTCCTTTATCTCCTTTACTTTACTTTATCTTCATCTTTTTATCCCTTTCTTTATCGTCTTCACTTTGACCTTCCCCCTTTTTATCTCTAAAATCCAGCTTCAAACATTTGAAAGTAAAACAAATTAGGATTTGGAATTCACTGTTTCTTCGTCTTCATCTTTTTACTCTTTTGTCTTCGCCCTGGATGTTCTGCCCGCCCGGGCCCACACTTTCTCCTGTGGCAGTGGAAGGGAGTGTTAGATGTTACGTCACAATTTCTTTCCTTTTCTGATTTCTCCCTTTTCCTAATCCTTCCCCCCCCCTTTCCTCCTCCCTTATCCTCTGCCTCTTTCCCTCTCCTCTCCCTTACCTTTTCCTCTTCCTTTTCTCTTCCCTTTTCCTCCCCTTCTCCCATTTCTCCCTTCCCACTCCTCTTTATCCAAACTCCTCTTCTCCCCTCCTCCCTTATCACTTCTTTATCCTCTCCCCTCCTTTCGTAACCCCTTCCCCCTTCCTTATCACTCCCCCTATCTCCCCTCCCTCCCCCTCCTTCCATCTACCTCCCTTATCACTCCCCCTATATCCCCTCTCTTCCTCTCCTCCCATCTATCTCCCCCCTTCCCCTTCCCCTTCCCCTACCCTTGCAACCTTTGCAATCCGTGCAATCAAGACCAAGGGCAACCACCTGCGAGGGTTTAATGGCGCATTATGCCCGCGTTGAGATAAGATAACGATCAGGTCTCGAGTTCGCTGCCACGGTGCCCGTGGGGAGGCGCGCGGGGCTCCAACCGAGGGGGGGCACACCGGGGGCGGGGGGGGGGGGGGGAACAGGGGGGCGCACCCCAATTTAATTTCCTGGCTTTTGCTGCGGGTGTTTTTTTTTTTTGTTTGTTTTTGTTTTTTTTTTTTTTTTTGTTTTGTGTGGTTTTTGTTGATTTTGTTGTGCGTTGTTTTTTTTGTTTGTTTGTTTGTTTTGTTTGTTTGTTTGTTTGTTTTGTTGTTGTTGTTTGTTGTGAAGGGTGGTTTTCGCTTGTTTTTTGTTTTGGGATTTGTGTGTGGTTGGTTTGTGTGTGTTTGTGTGTGTGTGGGTGTTGTGTTTTTGTGTGTGTGTGTTTGTGTGTGTGTGTGTGTGTGTGTGTGTGTTGTGTTTTGTGTGGTGTGTATAGTGCGTGATGGTATGATGAGTATGCTGTATTTTTTTCCTTTTTGTGTATGAGAGTAATTTGTTTGTTGTTTTTGAGTCCAGTGTCATACTATGGTTTATTTTTTTGTGCTTCTCTGATTTGCTTAGTTTGTGAATGGGTGAGGTGGTATCAAGATTCGTGAATGATTTTTATATTGGTTTTTGTGAGTGTGTCTCTGTAGTTTTCCTTGTTACCTTTTGCTGCCCCCCCCTTTTTGTTGCCTCTCCACCTTCCCACCTGTCTGCCTGTGTATGTATGTATATACATGTGCGGATAGATACATATGTGCACATGCCCCTTTTAAGCTCTGTTTTTGGGGCGCAAGGCGGGAGACCCCGGGGTGGTATATGCGAAGCCCACGCAGAATACCTGAGATAAAAGCCTTTTTATTTCCCCCCTTTAAAATTGACATTTTTAACCGTACGCCCACCCCACCCTGGCCCCCACCCCTTCTCTCGCCCTCACACCCCCCCTTACTCCCTCTCCCCGCCCCCTTAAAACCCCTAACCTCACCCCACACCTCACTTTACACCCTTACCATTCCCCCGGCCTTTACCTTTTTCCCCCGTCTCCCGGGTTCTGAAAGTGTTTTGCGGGTCACGAAATGGAACAAAGGGAGGGGGGGAAAGGAAAGAAAGGGGGGGGAAAAAGAAAGGGTAGGGAAAGGAAGGGGAAATGGAGGAGAGAGAGAGAAAAGAGAAGAGGGGAGAGAGAGAGAGAGGAAGAGAGAGGAGAGAGAGAGAAAGAGAGAGAGAGAGAGAAGAAGGGGGAAAAGAGAGGAGAGAGAGAGAAGAGGGGGAAGATAGAGAGGAAAGGGAGAGAGAGAAGAGAGGAGAGAAAGGAGAGAGGGGAAAAGAGAGAGAGGAGGGGAGAGAGAGGAAGAGGAGAGAGAGAGAGAGAAGAGAGAAGAGAGAGAAAAGAGAGGAGAGAGAGGGAAGAGGGGAAAGAAAAAAGAGAGAGAAGGGAAGAGAGAGAGAGAGAGAGAGAGAGAGAGAGAGAGGAGAGAGGGGAAAAAGGAGGAAGGAGGGAAAGGGGAGAAGAAAGGAAAGAAGAGAGAGAAAGGGGGAGAGAGAGAGAGAGAGAGGGGAGGAAAGAGAAAAAGAGGAAAAAAAGAAAAACGGAAAAGGAGAGAACGAGAGAGAGAAGGGGGGGAGAGAGAGAGAAGAGAGAAAGAAAGGGGGAAAGAAAGAGAAGGGAGGGAGGGAAAAGGGAGGGGAAAAAAAAAATGGGAAAAAAAGGGAAAAGGCAGAGGGGGGGCCGGGGAGGGGGGGGGGGCCCCTCGCGGAAAAATGACGACCTTTTTGGCGGAGGCCTCGCCCGGCCCCGCCCGGGCCCCGCCCCGGCCTCGCCTCGGGTCGCCCCCCCTCCCCCGGGGGGGGCCTGCCTTCTCGCCCTCTGCCTCTGGGTCCCCCTCGGCCTTGCCCCGCCTTTGGTTCTCCCTTCTTTCCCTCCCGCTTTTCCCCCCCCCCTGCCCTTGCTTTCCCGGCCCCCCCTTTTTCCCCCCCCTTTTTTTTTTTTTGGGGGGGGGTTTACTCTTCTCGGCTCGTCCGTCTCGTTCGCTTTGCTCTGCCTCGCCGCGACTCGCCTCACCCCTTTCTTCATGTCTTGGGCCCCGGGAGGAAGGGGGGGCGAAGGGGGGGGGGGGGGAGGCGGGGAAAGGGGGGGGGGGGGGGGGGGAGGGGAGAGGGGAGAGGGGGGGAGGGGGGGGGAAGGGGGGGGGGAAAGGGGGGGGGAGGGAGGAGGGGGAGAAGGAGGGAGAGGAAGGGAGAGAACAAAAGGCCAACACGGACAGAATAGACTTTTTTGGTAGATGTCACTCTATTTATTTGTCTATTTAATTATCTATCAATCACTGTCTGTTTGTCCATTCATCTATCTATCACGTACATACACAGAGACACACACACACAATCACACACACACATATACAAGCACACACATAAATAAACAAACAAACAAAACGCACACACAAACAAAATAACACGAACACAAAAAAGAAAAAAAAAGTGCAACCCTGCAGAACGCACTCCGCACGCATACGCCGCCCCGAGCCACACGGCCCCCGCAGGTAAAAACAGGCACCTTCCCGACTTTAATGTTACGACTCTGTCCCTATTTGGAGCAATGGTTCTTAATTGATGTTCCCGCCATTATTGGAATTTGGAGTCAATATTCCGGCTGCAATTTATATGCAAATATGGCGGAGCTCCCCTTTTAAGGATCCATTTCCTTTTCTTTTTTTTTTTTTTTTTTTTGGGGGGGGGGGGGGTTTTTTTTTTTGTTTGTTTTAAAAAATTTTTATTATGCTGTTCGGATCTCTTTGTCCTCGGCTCCGTTTATGTCTTTCTGTCTGTCTGTATGTCTCTCTTTTTCTTTCTCTTTCTTTCTTCACTATAAAATTATAATAATACATATATATATAATATATTAAATAATATATATTTAAAAATATATAATAAATATATATAAATTATAATTTGTGGGTGGTGTGTGGGGGGGTGTTGTGTGGTGGTGTGGGGGTGGTGTGTGGGTGTGTGTGTAACAAAAAATTTTATATATATATATAATATATATATATATATAATATAATATATATATATACATTTTTTAAATATTAATAAAAAAATATATATAATATATATATATAAAAAATTTAATAATTATAACACTCAATTGTCCCCACACCACACACACACACACACACACACACACACACACCCAACACCCACACAAACACACACACCAAACACAAAAAACCCATAATACATACAACATCATACAACATACAAAATATATAAATATATATAAAATTAAATATAAATATATATATATAACACACACACCCCACACATATTTTAAAATATAACCCATATGTTTTCCCGCGGACACCCCCCCAATCCCCCCCAAATTCCGCGTCCGCCCCACAGCCTCCCCTCCGCCCGGGAGCATCGCCAGCATCCGCATCTGAAAACCGCCTCGTCATAAATCGAGCGCCTAGAAAGGAGCCTCGCTCTCGCTCTCATAATGTGCGAGGCGGTTCGGGTAAACACTCGCGGGAGGGAAGCGAAGAAAGGTAAAATTACTGGTTGGGTGTTTAGGTGTCCAGGGGCCCCAGGGGCCTTGTGTGGCGTGGGTCAGACTGAGTAAAAGCTACGTATTCACCACACACACACAAAACCTCTCTTCTCTCTCTCTCTCTCTCTCTTCTCTCTTTTTCCCCCCTTTCCTCTCTCTCTCTTCTTCTCTCTTCTTTCTCTCTCTTCTCTTCTCTTTTCTCTCTCTCTCTCTCTCCCCTTCTCTCTCTTTTCCCTTCTCTCTCTCTCTCTCTCTCTCCTTCTCCTTCTTCTCTCCTCTCTTTTTAAAATTATATAATATATACATACATATATGAATACATAAAAAACCTAAATACTTTGTGTATATATATGCAAATATAGGGATGTATAAGTATTTGATATGTATCCCACACCACACCACCACCACACACCCCCCACACACACACACACACACCACACACACACCACACACACCACCCACACCACACCCACACACAACCCACACACACAAAAACACCCCCAACACAAAAAAAAAATAATTTTAATATATATAATTAAATATATCAAATATATATTTTAATATATATTATATAAAAAATTATTTAATATATATATATAATATAATATATAACGTCTGCATGATGGTTTATGTGTTGGGTGTGTGTGTGGGTACAAAATGAAAAAGTAATTTATACACACCCCAACACAACACCCACACACAAAACACAACCCCAACACCAAAAAACCAAAAACAAATTTTAAATTAATATTAAAATTTTAAATATTATATAGAATATTATTTTAATAATTAAAATATAAAAAATTTATATATATAAAATAAAATTAAAATGTATAATGCTATGCATTACATGAGCTATCTATCTTCACACCCACACACTCACACACATCTCTATCTAATTTATTTTCCATTATCATCTGTCATCATCATCTATCTATATGATGTATCGTATGTAATATGAATATACATATATATAGCTAATAATACATAACGGGGTTTGTGTGTGGTGTGTGTGTGTGTGTGTGTGTGTGTGTGTGGTGTGTGGGTGTAAAGTAAAATAGTAGATTAATAGATAATAGATAGACAACGTAGACAGATGTTTTATCCCGTTCATGGGGCCGCGCGCGTCATGAGCGAGCGAACGCGGGCGAGAGAGACGCATTTGCCCCTAACTTTGTCGTGTTCTTGTTTCTGGCGCACCGGCTTCTCTCTCTCTATTCCCTACTTGATGTTTTCCCTTTTTCCGTTTCCTGGCGCTTTGGTGCGTCCAAGGCAAGTAAACAAACAAACAAAATTCATTTCAAAGCTCAGCGAAGAAGTTTTCTTTTTTCAAAAACCCAAGTCAAGAGACGGAGCAAACGGAGGAGGCCGCGTTATCACGGTAATGTGTTGAACCAACGGATTACTTCTGGCTCTGGCTTCGGCTACGGTACACTTGGTGTCTGTATATATATAACCTTCTTCACGTAAAAAGGGTCCGGATATCAATGTTTTTTTTCATTGATTTCAAACAAATATCGATATCGCTTTCTTTGCCTTTATCAGAGCTCATTAGATATGAAATATGAAAGAAGTTCTAAAAACACATAAACACAATCACACACACACAAACGCACATGTAAACCCATCTATCTATCTGTCAATCTATCTATCGATTCATACGTATTCCCTCTTTTTCCCTCCCTTCCTCTCCTTGCCCCTCCCCCCCCTCCTTCCTCTCCTCTCCCCTCCTCTCCTCTCCTCTCCCCTTTCCCCTCCTTCCTCTCCCCTCCTCTCCCCTCCTCTCCTTCCTCTCCTCTCTCTCCTCTCCTCTCCTCTCATCTCTCCTCCTTCATCCATCCATTCCCCTCCCCTCCCTTCCTCTCCCCTCTCTCCCCTCCCTCCCCTCCCTCCCTCACTTGTCCTCCCTCCTCCTCCTCCTCCTCTTTTTTATTCAGTCCACGCTTCTTCCCTAATTCGCGAATTCTGTTTCTCTTTTATTTCTTTTGCGATTTTGCAATTTATTCCAACTGTGCTTTCGTTGCAAATCCAACGGCCTTTAAAATATATTTGTACATTTTATTTCTATCTTCACTTCATTACTTTTACATTACTACCAATAAATACTACATTTTATCACTTTATTAATTTGGAAATTTGCATTACTGAGAGATAGAAAAAAATGTATTGTATTTGCTGTAATTTCTTGATAGCTTTGTATATATTTCAGATTTTGTTTTAAAAATATTTGTTTAAATTTTCCTTATATTCATCGCTGACACTTTTTCATCCTTTCAATTTCCTTTCCTGCCACTTTGCTTCTTCGCGTAAAACAAAATATATTTGTTTATCTCTCTCTGATTCACTCCCTCTCTCTCTCTCTTTTCCCCTTCTCTTTTTATCTCTTTCTTTCTTTCTCTCTCTTTTTCCCTTTTCTTTATTTTTTTTTTCTTTCTTTCTTTACTTTCTCTTTCTCTTTTTTTCTCTTCCTCTTTCTCTCTCTCTCTCTCTCTCTTCTCTCTTTCCCGTTCTCTCCCTCTTCTCTATTTTCCTGCCATGTTTCAATTA
>NC_051392.1:5199-10199 GCF_015228065.2 Penaeus monodon | reverse complement strand
ATATATAATATATATAATTATATATATTATAAAATATATATATATATAAACAAAACACATGTTATCGCTGTTATCACATCCGTTCGGTTTATTTTTCGTCTGAAAAGGAATCGTGAAGAGTTCGAAAAAGTTACGATTTAGTTTCATTTTCATTTCATTTTTCCCTTTCCTATATATATTATATATATATATATATATATATATAATATATATATATATATATATATATATATATATATATATATATGTATGTGTGTGTGTGTTTTGTGGTGTGTGTGTGTGTGTGTGTTTTGTTTTGTGTGTTTTTGTGTGTGTTTTTTGTGTGTGTGTGTGTGTGTGTGTGTCGGTGGTGTGTGTTGTGTGGGGTGTGTGTGGTGTTGTGTGTGTGTGTGTGTGGGGTGTGTGTGTGTGTGGTGTGTGTGTGTGTGTGTGCGAGTGTGTGTGTGGTGTGTGTGTGTGTGGGGGAGAGAGAGAGAGAGGGAGAGAGAGAGGGAGAGAGAGGGAGAGAGAGGAGAGGGAGAGAGAGAGAGAGGGGAGAGAGAGAGAGAGGGGGAAGAGAGAGAGAGAGAGGGGAGAGGGGAGAGAGAGAGAGAGAGAGAAGAGGAGAGAGAGATTGGAGAGATAGAGAGAGAGAGAGGGAGGGTGGGAGAGAGGGGAGAGAGAGAGAGAGAGAGGGGGAAGGAGAGAGAGGAAGGAGAGGGAGAAGAGAGAGGCAAGAGAGAGAGAGAGAGAGAGGGAGAGAGAGAGCGAGCAGCCCTCCTCCGTGCGCTGGAGAGGCGGCGGCGGGGAAATTCAGTGCCCGTTTGTAAACTTTTAATTGGAACGTCATGCGCCGGATTCAAGGGGCGGAAGGGGGGGAGGGAGGGGAAGTGTAAGGGAGGGAGGGGAGGGAGTGGGAGAGGGGAGAAGATGGGAGAACGAAGGGGAGGGGAGAAGAGAGGAGTAGCAGGGGGGGGGAGTAGGGGAAGGAGTGGTCCATGGAGAGGGGAAGGGCAGGGAGAGGGGAGAGGAAAGGTAGAAGGAGAGCAGGGAAAGGGGCGGACTGGGGGAGTAAGGGAGAGAGAAAGAGCGAGGGCCGAGAGGGGAGGGCTAAGGTGGAGGGGGAGAAGGGGAGGAGAAGAGGAGGAGAGGAGGTGAAGAAGAGGAGGAGAAGAGGAGGCGAAGAGGAGGCGAAGAAGAGGAGAAAAGTAGGGGTATAGGAAGGGGCAAAGCAAAGGGGGAAATAAATGAAGTGTATAGGAAATGATGTGAAAGAGAAGGAATAGGAGAAGAGAAGCGGATGCAGGCGCGAGTATGGGAAAACGGGAGGCGTGAGAGACGAGGTTTGGGGAGAGGTGAGGAGGCGAGGGCCCTCCCCATGGGGAAGGGAGGGGAGGGGAAGGCTGTGCGGTGTGGTCGAGAGAGTATACCGGGGAAGGATGGGGAATGGGGGGATGGGGGGATGGGATGAGGGGGATAGGCGGGGTATGAGGCATGTGGTGAAAGAGGAGGAGAATGGTGGGGGGCAGGGTACGAGCCGCCCTCGGGGGAGGGAGGTTTGGAGCGAAAGAGAGGCGAAGGGACCGGGCAAGAAATGGAGGGGAGGCGAGCGAGAGAAGGAAAGGGGTGCAGATTAAGAGAGAGAGAGAGAGAGAGAGAGAGACGGAGAGAAAGGAGAGAGAGCGGGGAGAGAAGAGGGAGAGAGAAGAGAGAGAGAGAGAGAGAGAGAGAGAGAGAGGAAGAGTAAGAGAGATAGGGGGGGGGGAGGGAAGGTGCGACGCTGCTATGGAAGGGCCATCGATCATCGCGGCGGGAATAATGCACGGCCGCACCCCCCCCCCCCACCTCCGCCGCGTAAACACAGGTCACACTTGCAGCCGATATGCCCCTCTAGCCCGCATCCCCCTTCTGCTTCCTTTCCGTCGGCCATTTTTCTCTGACTTGCTTCGCTTTTTCTATTCGTCTGTTTGCATTCGGCGTCGACCCGCTCTTCCTCTCTCCCTCTCGTCTATTCTCAAGTCCCTGTTTTTCTTCAATTCCTTCGGCTGTTTCATTCCGTTTGCTCTTTTAGTGTCATCATTTGCGCATTTTCGATCGAGTTTCTCCCTTTTCCTCTCCTTTCATTTATTTGTTTTTTCCTCTGTTTATATCTTCTTTCGGTTCGGTTTTCCCTCTCCTTTTCTCCTCTCTTTTCATTCCTCCTTTTCACCCTTTCACATCCAATCTCCCTCACTCTCGTTCTCTCTCATTTTCTCTCTTTTTTTCATTTTCTCTCTTTTTATTTTTTTTTTCGCAACAAGGGAATGTCCATCAAGCGCGCAAGAAGGACACACGTCACG
Source organism: Penaeus monodon (assembly GCF_015228065.2). Taxonomy (NCBI): domain Eukaryota; kingdom Metazoa; phylum Arthropoda; class Malacostraca; order Decapoda; family Penaeidae; genus Penaeus; species Penaeus monodon. Next base: position 7,881 of record NC_051392.1, on the reverse strand, counting down.
CGCCTCGGCTCCCCCGGACGGCGGCTGACGACCGGACGGGCTGACGGACGGACAGCCTGATAGACACATAGACAGGCAGACGGACGGACAGCCACGCGCACAGCCTGATAGACACATAGACAGGCAGACGGACGGACAGCCACGCGCACAGCCTGATAGACACATAGACAGGCAGACGGACGGACAGCCTGATAGACACACAGACGGGCAGACTGAAGGCGGAGCAGACCTTCGTGGACGGGACTGGTAGGGATAGAGATAGATGGGAAAAATAGATAGATGGATAGATAGATGGAAAAAAGTAAAACATAGGTGGATAAATAGATAGACTTAAAAACAACAACAGATAGACGGATAGAAAGACAAAAAAAAATAGGTAGGCAGAAAAATAAAACAAAACAGGTAGACAGAAAAAAACCACACAGACAGACGGACAGACGGATAGACGGGTGGATGGCTGGCAGGCGTTCGTCTAGCCTGCGTTCGCCCAACTCCGGCGCTGCAGTCGAGGCCGCGTTTCTTTTGTCCTTCGCAGCGCCATTGTTGTCGGGCCGGTGTTGCCGACTTGGCGGGTTACGGATTAAGGATGCACGCCAAAGACCTGCAGGAGAGCGACAGCGGAACGGGCGAGGCTGCGCTCCGGGCGGCCTCGCGAAACTCCGGCGGGAGGGGAGGCCGGCGCCGGGAGGCCGTCGCCGGGAGGCCGTGGGAGGCGGACGAGGACGAGACAAGGGCGGAGGTGCTCGGAGGCAGGGCGTTGGCAGGCGGAGGCTCTGCCAGACGGTGGCAGACATCGCTTAAAGCAACAGACACCAAGTCGTAAATTCAAACTGACTGATTGCGATGAAGGCAAGAGCAATAATGGTAAGGATAATGACAAAATGATATTGAAAGTAATGAAATGATTCACGTCATCACCAACCGCAATTGTGATTACAGCTATCATTATGATACTCACAAGCATTAAAACAACTACGAGGATAACTATAATTATCACAACGACAAATTTGATCGTAATTACAGTTCTCGTCCTAAAAGAAATAGTGATAATACTGTTCATGGCGCCATCATTACGATTATAATATATATATATATATATATATATATATATATATATATATATATATATATATATATATATATATATATATAATATGGTTTAGTTGTTATATATTAGATGTTAGTAGTTATTGATATGATATTGGGAGGGGATATATATTTATAGTGTATATAGTTATATGATGAGTATATAGTATATGATTATATATATGATATATATATCATATTATATATGATATATATATATATATATATATATATTTGTTTGGGTGTGGGTGTGTGTTTGGTGTGGTGTGTTAGTATGTTGGGTGTGTGTTTGTGTGTAGGTGATGTTTGGTATGTATGTGTGTGTATGTGGTGTGGCTTAGTGTGGATGTAGTGTATTATATAGTATATATATATATATATACATATATATATATATACTATAGATATATATATATATATATATATATATATATATATATATATATATAATTATATAATATATATATGTAATATATGTAATATATTTATATAGATATATGTATATATATACATATACTATATTATATATATATATTATATATATATATTGATATAGATATATATATTAATATATCGATCTATTTATCGCTTCCCCACTCTCCCCTCTCTCAAAAAAAAAATTCCCCTTTATTTTTTTTACATTACCCTTTTTTCGGTTCGTCTCAACAGAGGATCAGCCTTGGCGAGCGTTTTTGAAGTGATGATGTATAAAATCTCGATGGAGGATTTGTTTTAAAATATAGTATGAAAAGATTACAAGATTAATTGAGTAATCTCTCTTCGTTAATCTTTTTTACAATCCAACTTCCCCTTTTTGGAAGCCTCTATATGTACACAAAACCAACACACACACAAACCACAAACACACACAACACCCACACACAAACCACAAAAATTAAAATAAAAAAATATATAAAAATAATATATAAAAAAAACCACACAACAAAAAACCACACAAAACACACAACAAACACACACACACACACCACACACACAACCAACAACCACACACACACCACACACACCACAACACACACACAACACAAACAAAAAAAAAAAAAAAAACAAAAAAAAGAAAAGAAATTAAAAAAATATTTTAAAAGTTTTTAGATAAAAAAAAAATAATATAATAAATATAAAAATTAATATGTGTGGGGTGGTGTTTTTGTTTTTGGTATTATAAATAAATGTATAAAAATATAAATTTTATAATAATATATATTTTATTAATATATATATAAAAAATATATTATATATATATATAATATATAAATATAATAGAAATATTAATATATAAAAAATCTTTACAGAGATAAAACAGCAACAACAACAGGAACTCAAATCAGCTTTGTAAATAAATCGCATAGACACTTTGCATTAATGATATGGAATGAAGCGCTAAGCCCAAAGGGGGGTTTTGCACCGCAGAAACACCAAATCGTTTGTTCCCTAAAAGTTGGGAATGACCCGGACACTTAGGGTGCGACCCACTTTTAAACAAGAACTAGTCATTTAAACCACAAAAATGCGGAACCCCGCTTCGAACAACAAAAAAAGAGAGGGATGGGATATGATTTATTTTTTTAAAAAAGAAAA
>NC_051392.1:2500-5099 GCF_015228065.2 Penaeus monodon | reverse complement strand
CGTCGGTTGCGTCCGTGTGTGTGTGTGGGGTGTTTGGGGGTGTGTGTGTGTGTGTGTGTGTTGTGTGTGTGTGTGTGTGTGTGTGTGTGCGTACGTGGTGCGTGCGTGCGTGGTGGTGTGTGTGTGTGGTGTTTTGTGTGTGTGTGTGTGTGTGTTTTGTTTTTGGGTAGGGGGCCGGGTGTGTGTGTGTGTGTGGTGGTGGTGTGTGGGGTTTGTGTGGTGTTGTCCGGGGGGGGAAAGTGCGTGCATGTGTATGTATGAGTATCCTGTATTTGTTTCCTTGTTTGTGTATGAGAGTATATATCTGTTTGTGTGTTTGAGTCTCAGTGTCATACCTATGAGTTTATTTTTCTGTGCTTCTCTGATTCTGCTCAGATTTGTGAATGGGTGAGCGTGTGTATCAAGATTCTGTGAATGGTATTTTGAGTACTTTGCGTTTTGTGAATGAGTGTGTCTCTGTATGTTGTCTTGTGACCTTTTGCATGCAAGTCTGTCTGCCTCTCCACCTTCCCTCCTGTCTGCCTCTCCACCTTCCCTCTTGTCTGCCTCTCCACCTTCCCTCCTGTCTGCCTCTCCACCTTCCCTCCTGTCTGCCTGTGTATGTATGTATATACATGTGCGGATATATACATATGTGCACATGCCCCTTTGAAGCCATCGTGATTCAGAGCGCACGGCGGGGAGAACAGGGCGTGAGTATATGCGAAGCCCACGCAGACTTACCTGAGTATAAATGCCTTGTTATTACCCCCTTCAACCTTGACATATTTCACGCGTACGCCCACATACCCTGCGCCCTCACACCCTTCTCTCTGCACCCTCACACCCTTCTCTCTGCGCCCTCACACCCTCACCCTTACTCCCTCTCCCTGCCCCCTTAAAACCCCTCATCCCTCACCCCTACACCCTCACCTTTACACCCTTACCATCACCCTTAGCCTTTTACCTTTCCCCTGTCTCTTCGCTCTCTGAAAGTGTTCGCGGATCACGAAATGGATACAAGGCAGGGAGGCGAAAGGAAAGAGAAGGGGAGGGAAAAAGAAAGAGGTAGGGGAATGGAAGAGAGGAAAGTGGAGAGAAAAGAGAGAGAGAGAGAGGAGAGAGAGAGAGAGAGAGAGAGAAAGGGGGAAAAGAGAGGGGATGAAGAGAGAAGTGAGAAGAGAGAGGAGAGAGAAGAGAGAGAGAGAGAGAGAGAGAAAGAGAGAGAGAAAGAGAGAGAGAGAAGAGAGAGGGGAGAGAGAAGAGAGAGAGAGAGAGGAGAGAGAGAGGAGAGAAAGAAGAAAGAGAGAAAAGAGAGAAAGAAGAAAGAGAGAGAGAAGAGAGAAAGAAAAAAGAGAGAGAAAGAGAGAGAGAGAGAGAGAGAGAGAGATATAGTGAGAGATAGAGAGAAAGAAAAAGAAAAGAGAGAGAGAGGAGAGAGAAGAAGAGAAAGAAGAAAGAAGAGAGAGAAGAGAGAGAGAAAGAGAGAGAAGAGAAAGAAGAGAGAAAAGAAAGAAAAGAAAGAGAGAGCGAGAGAGCGAGCCACGCTGAGCACAAGGGCATGAGGGGGGGGGGGGAGGGGCGCCCCTCGCGGAACAATGAGCGACCTTCTTCGGCGGAGGCCTCGCCTCGGCCTCGCCTCGGCCTCGCGGCGGCCTCGGCGCTGCCATTCAGTCGCCCTCTGCCTCCTGGCCTCCCCTCGGCCTTGCCTCGCCTTGCTTCGTCCCTGGCTTGCCTCTCCTGCTTCCCCCTTGCCTGCCTGCACATTGCATCGCGCCGGCCTCGCCTTGCCTCACTTCACCTGTCCGTCCCTCGCCTCCCGTCCCTGCGCCTTGCTTCGCTTTGCCTCGCCTCGCTTACATCTTCTCGGCTCGTCTCGTCTCGCTTCGCTTTGCTCTGCCTCGCCGCGACTCGCCTCACCCCTTGCTTCGATATGTCTTGCCTCGGGGAGGAGAGGGAGGCAGGGTGAGAGGCGAGAGGGGGAGAGGGAGGCAGGGAGAGAGGCGAGAGGGGGAGAGGGGGGGAAAGGGGGGAGGGGGGGGGGGAGGGGGGAAAAAAGAGGGGGGGGGGGGCCCGTGGGGGGGGGAAGGCCCCCCCCTTTTGCCCCCGGCCCCCGGCCCCCCGGGTTTGCTTTTTTTTGGTGAAGATGGGTCCCTTGTCCTTATTTTTTTCCCCCCCTTTTTTTTTTGCCCCCTTTAATTTCTTTTCTCTCCCGCCCCCCCCCGAATTCCAATTCCCCGGGGGGGGGGGGCATTTAGACAAAAGGGGGGGGGGGCGGGGGGGGGGGGGGGGGGGGGGGGGGGGGGGGGGGGGGGGGGGGGGGATTTTTTTTTTTTGGGAATTACTTTACTTATTTCCCCAAAAAACAAAACAAAAAAAAATCACCCCCCAAAAAAAAAAAAACAAGAAAACCCCAAAATAAACCAACCAAAACCCCCCCCAAAAAACCCCCAAACCAAAATAAACAAAACAAACCCAAAAAAAAAAAAAAAGACAAAAAGCCCAAAAGCCTGGTTTTGGGCAAAACCGGGCGCCAAATTAAAACAAAAGGCAGCCTTCCCCTTTAGACCCTTTTTTTTTTTTTTTTTTTTTTTTTTTTTTTTTTTTTTTTTTTGGGGGG
>NC_051391.1:58589617-58592117 GCF_015228065.2 Penaeus monodon | reverse complement strand
GTTTCTATTATAATAACTTTAATAGTGAATTGTTAAGCCTTTACCAACGTTTAGACTTCGAAAACGGAAAACATGTGAAATCTAAAAAACACTCGCTCGATCTGACAGCGGTGACAACGGTCGCGCTCAACGATTTAAAGGGCTGACTCGGTCAAACTTGGCCACTTGTCTTTCCTTGTGTATTGAACGTGCATTCATTTTTTCTCACATACAACAAATCCACCATTCAACAGATGTGAGGTAACGCGTTATATATATATATTTTATATAATATATATATATATATATATATATATATATATATATATATATACATATATATGTTGATTGTGTAAATAATTTCCTAATACAATGGAATTATCACACTGGGATGAAGGGACATCACAAGGATATATATAAAAAAGCATCATTTACTGTACATACAGTGTAATGAATACTGAAGTATGAAAATTACACCCACATATTGAATAATATGTACATTTATAAGATAGTATCACAAATAGTGGTTCATAACAACGAGATATATAATTTTAACCTCTCTATCTTATCTTGGAAATACCCGTTTCATAGGGAAAAGATGTTACTTATTGTATGATTAATCCTTTCCAACTATGGAACTCTCCCTCATTTTTCTTTACTTACACAAAAAGGCACTTTGTTTATCTGTCTCACTAAATATTACAGAAGAAAAGTGATCTTTAATTCTGTAACGTCACTAAAAGTGCCATATTGAAGTGCTGAGTGAAAATCTTTAACGCAAAATAATCTAGCAACCGCAAAATGCGAGGTTGGCACATGCAAGGCGTTCATTATTTACTAATTCCGCATTCGTACTGATGTAATAATACACACAAAAAGAGAAAGAAAAAAAACATGAACCATCTTTTCACTTTATTTTACATAATTGTCTCCAGGCGTGGACTCAATATTTTCCTTATATGTGTGTGTGTGGTGTGTGAAATATAATAATGATAATAAAATAATATAATAATAATAATAAAAATAATGAAATAATACAATGATAATATTGATATGATAAATGATAACAATACATTAGATGATATAATGGGATGATAATAATATTGTATGTAATAACAATAACAACAACAACAACAACAAAAAATAATAATGATATGATAATATAATATGAAACAATAATGAATAAGCAGTATGATATTGAGAGGAATAATAATAATAATAACAAATATTAATATAGAATAAAATATGATAATGATAATATTATAATAATAATGATAATGATAATGATAAAAATAAATATTAAAATATATTAATACAATAATGATATGATAATATTAATGTAATGGTATGTAATGAGAAAATAACAATAATACTGAAAAGATAATAAAATAAGAAAAATAATAACAAAACAATAATACAACAACAATAATAACAGTAACTTAAATGATAACGATGATAAAATGATAATGTGATGATGATGGATGATAATAATGAAACATAGAAAATGATAATAATGATAATCATGATAATAATGGTAAATGAGATGATGATGAGATGATGATATGATATGATGATGATGATGATGAGATGATGATGATGATGATGATGATGATAACACAACAAAACAAAACAACATAATAATATAATATCATTATCAGAATTATAACAACAACAACCAATAATAATAATAATATAATAATGATAATAATAATAATAGTAATAATAACAAGAAAGATAATAATAATAATATAATAATATTAATAATAATAATTAAACAAATTATAAATTATAAATATAATGCAATGATGATGATGTGATGCAAAAATAATAATAATAATAATAGTAATGGTAATAATGGTAATGATGGTAATAACAACAACAACAAAATGATAATGATAATAATAATAAAATAATAATAAATAATAATAATAGTAAAATAAAAAATAATAGTAATAATATAATAATAGTAATAATAATATTGATAATGATAATAGTAATAATAGTAATAATGGACAATAATATAATAATAATATAATACATAATAATAATCAAAATAATAATAATAATAATAATCAATTTTAAATTCCTATTATGATGATGATGGTGATGATAATTAGATCAAATGGTAATGATCAAGATAAATGACAATGATACTTAAGAACAATGATGATCATAATAATAACGATAATGATAATAATAAAGCAATAATGATGATACTAAAGTACAGTAACAACAACAATAATGATAACAAGGGACAACAATAATAACAGTCATTTTTAAATTCATTATTAACAGCAACAACAACAAAACAGAGCAAAAATCAACAATATATCAAATATAATATAAATAATAATATAATAATAACTAAAGATATTAATTCTAATTACGATAATAGTAATTATAACAATGATAACAATGCAATAATATAATGAAAATAATACAATAACAGCAGTAATAAAAAAAGATAATAATGATAACAATTCAGGCTGTAACCCAAGTCTGATATCATGGCGCTTAAACG
>NC_051391.1:58582117-58584617 GCF_015228065.2 Penaeus monodon | reverse complement strand
ATGTTAGAGGCAAGTGCTTATAATCTTGAGTGGTCATGTGTGGAAGGTCGTGCGTGTGTGTGTATGTGTGTGTGCGTGTGTACGTGTGTATGTGTGTGTGCGTGTGTCGTGTGTGTGTGTGTGTGTGTGTGTGTGTGTGTGTGTGTGTGTGTGTGTGTGTGTGTGTGTGTGTGTTAAATGACCGAAAATAAGAAAATGTCTGGTTAGATTCCTTACCTCCTGAAGAACATATTGACTTCTAAAAAACATGGTCGAGTGTCAGAAAATGAAATCATAATCTTGGACTGATGAAAACAAATAATTGTATCGATTACGATTCTCGAGACGCGAAAAAAATACAAAATAGTTTCCTGATTTATTTTATGCTGAAGAACACAATAACTGTGAGAGCTGTTGTATAAAGAGACATTCCTTGAACACACCTATAAAAGAATTCTCCGACGTGTTTCTGTTGTAGATTCATAAAAAAAAACTTAAACTCTGCATGATTACTTTTTTACAAACGCTGAACACATGATAGAACTAACCAGACCGTGTAATCAAAACTATAGACCACGTGGGTTTGTGAACTCTACCTATACAAAACTGTGTGATCAAAACTATAGACCACGTGTGTCCGTGAACTGTACCTATAACCAGACCGTGTGACAAAACCGCAGTGCATGTGGGTCCACTAACCCTGAAAACAAGTGGAGTGTTGTGTTCGTGGTATAAGGAACCTTTCCACGTAATAACAACGACCCTTCGCCTATCAGTCATTTTATTTCATGTGCACTTCCTCATGAAACGGATGCTGCGTCAAAGCGTATGAGAGGAAGGTGTAGTTGTTGTTAAGTTTGCAGTTAAAAGAATATCACTTAGAGCTGTATAGCATGAGTTCATGTGCAAATGTGTAATTTTGACCAAATATTTTGTCGCCGAGAGTTTGTTCTTCCAGTAATTTCAAGAGTGTTAAATGAAGTAAAAACAGAATCTTCAAATACCTACGTAAAATACTTAATTATGTACGTCTCAGTTATCTAATGTATGTGTACATTTCTCTCTCTCTCTCTCACACACACACAAACACACCCAACACACACACACACACACACACACACACACACACACACACACACACACACAACACGCACACACACACACACACACATACACACACACACACACACACACAGACTTCATATTATTGTTCCCCTGTTTCTATATACTATTTGCATTCATATATACTATCATACCCACTATCTAAACTTCGTTAAGAATACTCAAACCATTCACAAAAAAATTGTTCTTTTTTATTTACATGTATTAATGCCCTATCTTCACTGTCCATAATAAAGATGTTGAAGGCAATGTATAATACCACTTCTAACATAAATAATACTTGTGATAATGATGATAATGATGATAGTCCTAAACCGTAATACTGATAATGATAAGTATAATGATGCCGATGATGATAACAACAGTAACAATAGCAATTATGGCATTATCTCCACTATCAACATCATCATCATTATTATCTTTGTTATTATTTTCATTGATATTACTATATTTAATATTACTACTACTACTATTACTACTGCTATTGATATTATTATTATCACTATTATTATTTTATTATTATTATTATTGTTGTTGTTGTTGTTATTATTATTATCATTATCATCATCATCATTGTCGTATCGGGTATTTTTCACATACAATCTATAATGTATATTCTTACTATTAAATTACTGCTGCTAATTTGTCAATACTAATTCTAACACAAATGATAATATTACCTCGGTATCGCTGCCCGGGGTTTCGGATTTCAAGGAAACACCTATAATAAGCATGACTCAACGGTCTTTTAAGGCTCATGGGGTGGGTCGAACTTATTCCTTTTGCCGAGTGTGTGCTAAAGATACGACGGTCATAAAATCCCAATTTCATTCTATAATCTGCTAATGATAGACAGGTGGCATATTACAGTGGGTTTGATATAGCAATAATGAGTATCAGAAAAAAAGACTGGAATATTCTTTAACTAAATCAATTCATAGCTATGGCTAACTTTAACTTTAACCCTCCCTTTGCCTGCTAATTTAAACTCAATAATCAATAGATAAATATAATAAAAACAACAGAAAAGAGACAGTCACCCTCACTCTCCGGTATTTTCTATTCTCACTTGGGCAAAAAGTCATCGATCTCTCCCTTCTCACTTTCCCTCTCCTACAATTTACCCTGGTTTATTGTTCTTTTCACACTTCATTACTTGGCACAATCAGAATCGTCACCTTCGGCAAAGTCCACAAGGCCCGTTGCTGTATCCGCAGAACAAAATATATAAATGAATAAATATTTCACAACAATGGCTATGGTAAACATGGCTTTTTGGCTTGCCTGATTTCCCTCAACCTTTCTCTGTCTCTGCATGTGATGACTCATCATAGTCATCACCATTCAATTCCTTTGGATTCAACATTTACAATAATTCACTTAACACGCATTACAACCT
>NC_051391.1:58562117-58574617 GCF_015228065.2 Penaeus monodon | reverse complement strand
TATCCACAGAACTGGACTCCCCCCAGGACATTGGACCGCCGAGATGATAAAAACCTCTCCAGTACTCAGCAAAACAACTAGATTTAATCTGACCATCCACTATATATCTGTCGGAATTGTTGACAGAGAATCATCAGGTAAAATGCCCCGATACACTAAGTCTGCATAGGTAATTGTCTCTATTGCACTGTGAAACGGGCACACTATGATTGTCGCAGGGACGTCATATGAAGGTTCTTGCAAATGAGTCATCTGCAACGTCTTCTTCACCCGCTTCTGTAAGGGGTATTGATGTCATCTTCCAGTACTGGGCATTGCCCCAAGCAGGGATCACCGTACGTCAGGACTTCACCCAATAGGACAGGATTCCATGGTGCTAACAGACATCCAAAGAGACAGTAAATTCCAGCTGCAGGTGGACGTCACTCTCCAGACAGGGCAGCACATAACTGTCAACTGTGGTTCCAGCAGCCGGGCAGAATCATTACGGCAAGACATGTATGGGGATGGCAGGATCTCGTCATTCCGTCAGTTCAGGATCTGCAACAGAAATTTGTTTACGGCAGAAAAAACGGAACAGAGAACCTGCATGAGCGGGAACAATAGGACAGGCATGAACCTGAATTATACGGGAGTACTCGAACAGCTGTAGAATCTCCTTGCATAGTATATCATTATCATTATTTTTAATATTATGTCTATGCTTAAGATAATCTCTAGTGCTTGATGTACTTAAAGTTAATCTTCACTTAAAACACACAAAGCTAAGTCATGATGTTGCCATGAAGGAAATTTTATACTTATTTAAATAATCTTAGGGGGGTTTGTGCTTATCTCTATTTTTATCCAGCTATGGGAAAATTTTATGGTAATCCTCTAGTTTCCCCACTTCTAAAGTTTTCTTTCAGTTCGTCGATCATGCCCCCAGCATAGCCAGTCGCGAAAGACATGAAGCGAACCTAACAGTGCAGTCCAGAACAATGCGTTATGGGAAAACCTCACTGCCCGCTTGCCAATAAGACTTAGATGTGGCTAGCACCAAAACCCCTAAAAAGACAAGGACACCACACTAGCTGAAAGTACTGCGATTGTGAAATTGTAGGCTTACATGTAGTAAATGCTCATATCTTCACTTTTTTTTTTTTTTTTTTTTTTTTTTTTTATTATTATTAGAGGGGTAGGCGTAACAGGGTCACACAAATCAGATGCGTCCATCTGACTGGCTCCCTTAATGCAGATGCGTCCATCTGACTGTTTCCTTTACCCTCGGGGGTGGGATATACTCACGAACCTCCTTGGAAATGAAAAATGAGGAAACCCTCTACTTTCATAGAGTTTATGAATGGTGTTTTAAAATTGGCATGGAGACCCATAGTAGTAATAAATTGGGAAAATTCTCCAGCATCAGCACATTCTATTTTTTTTAGTGCTCAAGAATGGCGGGAAAAATTTGGCATGGAGAACCTATAGGAAATCTCCAGCATCAGCACATTCTTTTTTTTATAGTGCTCAAGAATGGCTGAAAAAATTTGGCATGGAGAACCATATAGGAAATCTCCAGCATCAGCACATTCTTTTTTATAGTGCTCAAGAATGGCTAAAAAAATAAAATTGGCATGGAGAACCATATGGGAAAATCCCCAGCATCAGCACTTTCTATTTTTATAGTGCTCAAGAATGGCTGAAAAAAATAAAATTGGCATGGAGAACCATTTTAGGAAATCTCCAGCATCAGCACATTCTACTTTTATATTATGCTCAATTTATCTCAGAGTGGCTGGTAAAATTGGGGAATAGGGAAAACCCAATAGTTCGTTTAGCACATAGTTAACTAGTTCCTTCCTGCTTCAGCTCACTCCACATTGAATTATACTCTTTTAACCAGGTTATTTCCCTTGTTCTAGTGACTTTGGGTGGCAGAAAATTTGGACCGGAGATTGTAGGCGGGCCCACCTGACAAGTTCCCCTCACCTAAAAAGTCCATATCACTTTCCTTGTCAGAACCTAGGGATTGGGAAGAAGGCATCTCTTCCTCACTGTCACTATTAATTTGATCATGAACTGGGTATGCTCTCCTCACGTTTTTACCTCGTGAGGAGGGACATGCATCCTTCTATTTTAATTCTACAGTGTGCACCAATAATTCACGACCAGACCGAATCCCTTTTTAGCCTGTAGACTATATCACTAACTTGGCTATTTACAGGGTTTAAGGCCCCTCAAACAAAGGTTGTAATTTTTAGACAATCCTCCCTTTGGGGCTGAGAATTATAACACACGTGACCCCCAACTTCTATATCTTTTCACCCGGGATCGTGACTGGTATCTTTCACGGTCAACTGCACCTTTCTCTAAGTACAGCTGGCACCGATTATAGATTTTGTTTGCAATAACAGAAGTCTTAGTCTCAGGTCCTTACATTGTACCAGGGGACCATTATCATGAAAGAATTTTAAATAAGGTATAGAGGGATCCTTGTTGTACATAAGGAAGTGAGGAGAATTTCATGGATGTCCTATGATATGCAGAATTGTATGCAAATAAAAGCTAAAGGGAGCATGTTACCCTTTTCTTTGGGTTGTCATAAGTCATACTCCTCAATTTTTGGGTTTATGGTCCCATTACACGCTCCCCCAAAACCCATTACTTGATGGATGGAATGGAGTTGTAGTGTGTCTATTTATCTGCAACAACCCAAAAAAGTCTTTAAAAACTTCATTTATAAATTTCCTCCACCATCTGTTATTACATTTTTTGGAACGCCATGGATGCTGACAACATGGTTATAAAAAGTTGGGCTATTTTCCTTTGCTTCTTTGTTTCGTATTGGTTTAAGCTATCAGGAATCGGGTCAGAATCAATTACTGTCAGCACATACTTTGCCCCTTCATTTGTAAAAGGAAGAGGGCCTACCAAATCTAGGTGTATACGCTCAAATTTCTCTTACACCTGGGAACCGACGCAGCGGAGCAGGCAACCCCTCATTGGCTTACATTTTAAGGCACACACTACAGGATTTACATATTTTGGGGGACGTCCTTTGACATGCCGGGCCCAGAATGCAAAACTTCTTTAGTCTCTCAAGGGTAACCTGGACCCCTCCATGAGCTGCTAAGGGAAGGCAAGGGGCCCCAGATACAATGCAGGGGTTTTTTATAGGGAGTCTGGAATAACAACTCGAGTGTCTAGCTGATCATATATATTACAGGGTATGATAGAGAATTCTATTTGTAGTATTTTGAAATCATTGACATCATAGTTTAATCGGGGGACATCATTACTTCACCCCTGAGTTTACCTCTTACCTAAACCCATAATGGAGAGCATCTGATCCATCCTAACTTAAGGGGGTTTCCCAGGCTATCACTTCTTCTGTGATCATTATTAATGATTCTCTTCCACTCCGTGTCAAGCCGACACAATATAGTTATCAATGGGGTGATCTGCATTTCTATTCTAGATAGGCATCAAGCCACCAATTTTGTTTCCCAGCTATGTAAGTAACTTCCAGCTCAAAATCAGCAACAGACATCTGCCAACGCAGAATCCGTGAATTTGGCCCTGCATAATAAAAAGCCAAACAAGTGGTCTATGACCCACTGGCCCCCTTGACTGGAAATCCTAGTATAATAGATGGGGTTTACTGTGAGACCATACACTACTGCTAGGGCTTCCCTTTCAATTTTGGATACTTAACTTCGCTCTCATTCAGAGTACGACTGAAAAAAGTTATTGGACGCAAATGCCCATTATTATAATGTTGCTGGAGTACACCCCCAACAGCAAATTCACTAGCACCCGTATTCAGAATGAATTTTTTGTAAAAATTGGATAAGAAAGAGTTACCTCTTAGCAAGCAATTCTTTAGATCATTGAAAGCTTTCAGTGCTTCATTTGACCTTTTTAAGGACGATTTTGCGGTTATTAAAGCTTCCGAGAACCCTTTGTCATTTCAGTAAGAGGCTTGGCTACTTGTGCAAAATTCAAAATGAATTTGCGATAATAATTTGCAAGACCAAGAAATGACTGCAGCTCTTTCAATACCACTGGTTTGGAAAGTTCCGCAGAGCTTCCAACTTTTTTCCCTGAGGTCTGATACCTTTACTGGAAATTATATGTCCAAGATACTTAATCTCTTCTTGGAAGAAAAATACACTTCTCCAGTTTAAGGAAAGGTACTTTGTTTAATCATTAAGAATATCCCAAGATTGTACAGGTGTTCTTCCCATGAGGATCCAAAAAAACTATATCATCCATTTTATACCATGGCCCGATCTTCCTATTAGTCCTCTAAAGCCTGATTAATTGCTCTTTGAAAACACGAGGGGGCATCCTTTAAGCAAATGGCAGAGAAGTAAATCATAATGTCCATTGGTGTTGAGAAAGCAGTTTAGGACAACTCTCAGAAGTTAAGGGAATTTGATGATAAAACCCCGGCGCATGTCTAATGATGAGAAAAGTCTACTTTACCTAGACTTCTCAAAATAGAATCTATATTAGGCAAGGGATATCTGTCATCCTCGATTACTTTGTTTAGTGCGCGAAAATCTAAAAAATAGTCTAAGAGTTTTTTCTTTTTAATTACAGGGACAAGAGGACTATTGTATGGGGATCTAGAGCACCTAATTATCCCTTTCTCTAACATGTCCTCAATTGGTCTTGAATTTCCTCCCGATACTTTGCAGGGAATTTGGTATGGCCTTTATACACTGGCGGTCCTACTGTCCGAATTTCATGGAAGAAAAAGAGTTGCTACAGTAAGAGGTTCATCTTTAAGTGAAAATGCTTGTCCATACTTATGATTGCATTTGCAGTACTTGATTTTTTTTACTTTGAGATCAGGAAACAAAAATATTTTCTTGCTCTCTCAATTTCTCTTCACGAGGGAAAATTGCACGAGTGCACCTACTATGACTTTACCGTGAATGTTGGTATTACTTGATTTTTGTGGCAAAGGTATTCCTTCTAACACTGTTACATCCCCCACTGGGCAAAACTGATATTAATTCTACCATCTCTGGTTGGACGTTTTTAAAAATGGGACTTTTAAAACCCAAAACTCATCTTCTTGTTTTCATCAACTGTACAACCCTTTGCTCAACAAGCTGCTATTAGTAACATGCTCTCTTGGTATGAAGAGTCCTGATATTTATCCTCTAAGAGCCCTTTGCTATGACAACTCCTGACTACCATCCCTACAGTACCGCCTTGAAAACCCGTCAACACACTGAGAGGTAGCAAAGCATGCCGACAAGGTCTGAGAGTGACCTTCCATAAAGTGGTAAACTTCAGGGCGTTATTTCATCAGAATCACTTAAAATATCTGCTCCAATTTCATTTTACTTTCCCCTGGCAGAGTAGCTACAACTGGTTTTAGTGAGCTAGATGGTATAAGCCTTGCAGGTATCCTTGTTTTATTTTTTTGCATCTCAAATGGTTTTGAACAAAAAATCTACCCTATGGGAAAGAATAAAATTGAACCCAAATAATTCCTGTAGGTAGATCCACATCCTTAACTACAAAGCAATGATGAGTCAAAGGAATTTTAGCTAACCACATTGTTAGTGGAACCAATCCATGATGTTGTAACATAGACCCATCTGCTAGACGGACACTCACGTTAGTCTTTGTATAGTCCCTTGTTTTCGAAGCTGGCAATATGGATTCATGCACTAAGGATTACTTCGGCACCAGTATCAAACAATACTCTTCTTCGCTGCCTCTACTACTACATTTAAAACTATCAATCCTTTACCATTAAAAATTTTTTTAGCACTGGCAATTTTACTAATACTTCTTGATTTTGGCTACCTGATTGCACTAAGGTTGTAGTCATGTCACTTGGTTTTTTGCTGGTCGGTTTCCGTTTCCCGACGATTTTCTGACTGTTTGACTTTCTCCTAGGGTTCCATAGGGTCGTTTATGGGTATTATTGTAAGACCTAGCTGGGTTTCCAATTTGAATGCGAATGGTAAGCTTTCTTTGCATTTCCAGTACTTCCACAGTTACAGTCACTATTGTTAGCATGCTGTCGAGAAGGTCCTGGAGCTTTGTCCCCTGAATCGATAAACAAAATACTATGTCATGACCATTTTTTTGCAAAACGTACAGAAAGGTAATTTCCTTTTATGACGAATTCTCTGAAGGAGGGACGTAGGGAAAGGGTGGGGACCACTCTGATGTTGCATCAGACCCCTGTGTGTGGGTGCCATATTCATTTTACTTTGGTTATTGTATTCAGTGCCGGTGGCTTTCGGTTGTCCTTTGTGGGCAGGGGATTTTAAAACGTACTTTTTATTATTCACTTGTTCCTCATAAACTAATTTAGCTCTGGGGTTTTTGTTTCATGTACTCCAATCCCTGTGCTAAAAGCTCCCCCTGTCTAACATATTGGGGAATCAGATAATCTCTGGGCAAAAGGCGGTGGAAAAATTTTTACAAAACGCCTTTTCCCGCCAGATAGCGCACTAGAGGTTCCTTTGTTGGATCTATTGACATTGCCTTTGCAACAAAAAACCTGCAATCTCACATTGTAATTCTCTAATTTTTCCCCCCCGCGGATCTTTGTGGTCTCTAACTCTGTCAAAGTAACATTAGTGAGGAAGATTTGGAAAATATTTCAGGGGAAAGTTTCCTTAAAAAGCTATCCAGTTCCTTGGATTTTGAGGTCTTACACAAAATGTGCTGCTGCTGCCGCGCTATCTAGTGCGTATTTAACTACAACATTTTTTAACCCTTCATCAGTCCATCAGATCGCGGGCATCTGGCCTCTATAATAGCAAGCCAGCTTCCCCCGTCAGGACACACTGTCTGAGCCACTGAAGGATGTTGTCAATTCCGCTCGAAACAAAATACGGAATATCAAAAGCCCTTTTTTAATTGTCCATCTCCTTCCTCTCCAACTTCCTAAAACTTTACAAATTTTGTGCGACATCTTGGGCAGGTCCATATTTGTCATAATGTTCTATAGGGAGTGTCCCCTGGCTCTCGCTGGCGGCTGACATGAAACCCCGGGTTTTCCCTTTCCCAGCTTGATCTGAGGTTGGCATTTTAATAATCACCTCTATTTAATGGTAATGGACCCTTTGCTTCCGTACCTTATAAAACCACGTCACGTGTCAACCTTTCAATTGTCATTGATTTTACTGACATTTATCTACTGATTTACTTATTGTACAATTCAGTACTATAGTATTTTTGTTGGTAAGTCAGTTCACTTTTAAGTGTAATATGGTCATATTTTATTACGATAATTATAATGTGTAGCCATATCTTATTTTGTATTGCACACTGGGAATATTAAAGCTATCACTTCTGTCGCTTGGACCTCTAATCAATGAAAGTAGTGCTTTATTTTTCATTCACCTTTGTTTATTAAATTTTGACAGGTGGAACTCATTGTATGTGACAGAATCTGAGTATAATTTAACCATACTAGTGGACACACAAATTTTTCACTAGCTGATTTAAGTTTATTTTATGTTATATTTTATTTATGCATTTATTTTAGCATATATAATATTTGAGCATATTTTTTTGGGCACAAGTGGCAAAAATTTCCCCCTAACAGACTTTGTTATTTCACACTGGTTTTTTTCTTACTTCATTTATTAATATAACCAATTGAGCTGAGCACTTTTTATTTTTTTTCACACTAGCGTAGACAAAGCTACACACTAGTGGACTTTTTATTTTTATTTTTGCTTTATTTATTAATATAAGCAATTGAGTTTAGCACTTTTTTTTTTTCACACTAGCGTAGACAAAGCTACACAACTAGTGGACCTTTTTTTTTTATTTTGCTTTATTATTAATATAAGCGATTGAGTTTAGCACTTTTATTTTTTCACACTAGCGTAGACAAAGCTACACACTAGTGGACCTTTTTTATAATTCATATTATTTTTTCTGCTCTACCACCTCTTCGCAGTATATAACCCTAACGGGAATCGCCCAAATGTTGACTAACATCAATCAATAAAAAAAAATATATCACTGATTTCGCAAAGATTTATATATAAATGAAAATATTTTCACACTAAGTACGCACAAATTTATGCTTATAGTTCCCTTGTTATAGAGCACTCCATACATTTTTACCATGCAACATTATAAAAAATATATCATGCAATCATAAGTAAAATACTTAAAAATAATATAGCACAATATTGTATGACTTTAAAATATTTTTCATGAATTTAAGATATATTACATGACTTCAAGATATGTTTCATGACTTGTGTGTTCAAAAGAGGCATAAAAATTTTATATATCAATATTTTTCCCTCAATTCAAGCACTAAATTAATTTTTTATATCCAAAACAGATAACGAATTCCCAAGTGGTAATATCGAATTTATTAATTTCCAATAATTCTTAATTTTTTCGAATTTAAATTTTAAGTATTTAATTATATTTTATACTTTAACAATGCGTGAAACGTTTCGTGGAGGCGATTCCCGCCGCAGGCCACCCCTGTGGTGTTTCCGAGCGGGCCCTAGGCTTTTCTTATTTTTATCTAATATAACATTCCACAATTAAAGGGTAAACTGCCACCACTGACCTTTGAGGAGTGTCAGGTCTCCAATACTTGGGTTTAATTAATATCAAGAGGAAAACGGGAAAGATTGTTTTCACTTCATTATTTATTGACTTATTAATATTGCCTTAATCTTTGGGGTTCTAGAATTTTCTAAGTTAAAACTTGGGAGATCCGTACAATAATTTTTCGAGTAACTCACCGGGTAACAGGTTCAATGCACCTAGTGTGGGGTCTGCTCTGAGGACTGCCGACTTTTCGTTTACACATTTTGTCGCTCAGCCTGGCTCTCATATCTTTCTCTTCTTTTCATTGGTTCTTTTTCCATATACATTTCTTCATTGGTTATTTCTTGTCCAATGACCAATTCCTATGGTTAAGACACGCCTACACTAACAAAAAAGTACTCTGTGTCCACGTTTTCCACGTTTTCCCACGTCGATCCTGAGCCAGGTCAAAAGCTATAACTCTTGTCCACTTCGACCCTAGGTCATTGGGGTGCGAAACCACATACAAAAAATGGTTAGGTCTACTCGCCATGTGGTGTATATCTGGGTAAGACTCTCTTGGGTTACTTCACTTTTTTCAATATTTCACTTGTTAAGTGATACCCCAGGCGTTTCACCACACACACACATATATATATATATATATATATATATATTAAAATATTATATATATATATATATATATTATATTATATATATGTGTGTGTGTGGTGTGTGTGTGTGTGTTTGTGTTTTGTGTGTTTTGTTTTTGGTTTGTGTTTGTGTGTGGTGTGTGTGTGTGTTGTGTGTGTTGTGTGTGTGTGTGTGTGGTGGTGTGTGTGTGGTTGTGTGTGTGTGTGTGTGTGTGGGGGTTTCGGAGCATTAAATGAATTGATGGTTCTACTTTAAAATCGTGATGGTGACCTTCAGACTTCAGACCTATATAGAGGTCACTACTAGCAGTATGCGTTCTGTGGATATTGTTTCACACGCAAACCAATCTAATCCTTTTTTAAATTAATAGTTAAAATTAGATAAATCAATCAAGACAGTAATCATTTGCGTTTAATAAATGCTACCATTCTTTATCTTCCATTTAAAAGCCCACATACACCCTGTCGAGAAATTCCTCGATCACCCCGATCCACCTGAGGAACCGCGTGGTCTGTGGCCTTGGGCATGCCTCCCCCCTCCCCAGTCTGCCAGCCGCACCCCCCCAGGATGAAATCTTGTCAAGCTGTGGTGTTTGGGGCAAGATTTTGGGACGCTGAAAGGTCTCCTTTAACCTCGTCCACCTCTGAATAACGTGGCTGTTGCGAAATGTGATGTAACTCTTTCCTTCAACCGTTTTTTTCTTTGTGTGTTCTTTCAACGGGATACGTGTGAAATGCTTTGGGGTGTCTGACAAACCTCCTTAGTAACGCACAGATTCATCCGATGGAAAGCGTACGTCATACGCCGGCATTGGCGGGGGGATGGGCGTGGAAAGGAGACAGGGAAATGGGCAGGGCGGTAGACTCCTCCCTCTTCCCCCTCCCCCCCCCTTCCTTGTTCTCCCCCCCTCCCTCCTCCTCCACTACCACGCCGCGCCAGGCAGCTCGACGCCACATCGGCCCACCTCCACAGCCAGGTGGTCTCGCGAACGTCCCAAAGCCTGTGGGTGCAGGAGACGGGAATTGTGTTGTGATTTTTGGTTAATTTTCTCTAGTGCCCTTTTCAGTCTTCATCAGTCCTAGCTTCCCGAGGTGAGTCATAGAAAAATTTTGTAAGGAGATTTAACAACAGCGCAAAAGTTTTAGTTGTTAATATATGCTGTGGTAACCTTGGGAAAGGTTTAGATAGCACACGTAACCAAACATTACAGTCATTTATCTTATATTAATGCCACGTTAGCCTTTACTCCATCCTGTAAGCGATGAAACCTGAACACCTCGACCAACAAGTGTGGCGAGCGGAATTGATATCCCGTGAAAAGAAAGAAAACACGAACACCTGTGATATTCGCTCGCTAGAATCTCTCTCCCCGGAGGTTCACGGTGACGCGCCGGTTACGAGATTAAGCGTCGTCATTCTCACAAATGTGTGTTAGTGAGCGAGAAACATGTGTAGACTTTTATGCGTTCTCAAATGTATTTGTTTATGTAAAGATGATAGGGAAACATGCATGTAGTGCATGATTGGATATCATGCACAATTGCGCACGTAACTAAATACATATAAATATACTTCACGGCTGTACACATTCACTATATATATATATATATATATATATATATATATATATATATATATATATATATATATATGTGTGTGTGTGTGTGTGTGTGTGTGTGTGTGTGTGTGTGTGTGTGTGTGTGTGTGTGTGTGTGTGTGTGTGTGTGCGTGCTTGCGTGCGTGCGTGCGTGCTAGAGGTCGCACGCTCGCGTCCGTGCGTGCGTACCCGTACGTACGTGCTTGCGCGCGCGCATGCACACACGCACGCACACACGTACGCACGCACACACACACACACACACACACACACACACACACACACACACACACACACACACACACACACACACACACATATGCATGCATAGATACATACGTACATACATATACATATACTCATACATATATGTGTGTGTGTGTGTGTGTGTGTGTGTGTGTGTGTGTGTGTGTGTGTGTGTGTGTGTGTGTGTGTGTGTGTGTGTGTGTGTGTGTGTGTGCACGCATGTATATATATATGTGTATGTATTTATGTATTTAAGTATGTAGACGCTTGTACGGACGTTCAAAACGTTGGTGTGTACGCGCACAAATAGATTGTTTAGACTCCTTCACACACACGAAGACGTAGCTTTCCACACTCAAAAGCTAAACACAACACCGGCTAAAATAAGCAAAATCTTCCACATAACAACAATAATAATAAGCTGAACGAACAGTGAGCTAAATATCTCACATAAACCCAGAATGATTACTTCTATAACGACGCAACTCCAACAGGGAAACGTTTTCATGAAGCCACACACTCTGCCACGCTAATCACACGTCAGAGGACACCGTTTCTGTGTTCCGAGTGGCAGGGTGTCGGGTATCAGATGAGTGTGTCGCTTTATAAATAACATAAAAGAAAAAAAAAATGGAGGAATGGCGTCCGAAATCTTTCTCAGGTCAGAGGTCAGTTGGGTCATCTACAAACCTAGGAAATGAAGTGGTTCTATTTGATTTGGGTTCGTGGTTCTTGGGGGCCGTGATTGATTGGTTATTTTAAAATAAGCTGCCGCGTCAACAGCTAAAGTCATCAGCGTTTTTTTTTTTCTTCAAGTTTTGGTTCTTGGTTCTTGGTTAGTGGTACGTGGGTTCTGATTTTTTTTTCCTAGTTCGTGGCTCGTGAGTTTTGTTTTTGTTTTTGGTTCTTGGGTTGTGGTATTTCGGTTCTGTTTTTGTCCGTGGTTCTTGAGTCGCAGTTCTTAGTGTGTGGTTCTAGGGTTCAGCTTTTCTTGGTCCGTGGTTCCTGGTTCTCGATTCTTGGTCCGTGGTTCCTGGTTCTCGATTCTTGGTCCGTGGTTCCTGGTTCTCGATTCTTGGTCCGTGGTTCCTGGACCTCAATTCTTGGTCCGTGGTTCCAGGTTCTTAGTCTTCGGTCGGAGCTCAAGTGAACACGGACGCGTTTGAGAGCTAACTTTGTACTACGGACCGACGTGGTGTGTGAATGGCATGGCTGAGTATTGAAATTAGTACCAATTTTTCTTTCATTTTATAGGTTTTTATGTTATTTAATTATCTATTCATTTTTTCATTTTCTGTGAGAATTTTTTCAATCTAGTTTCAGCGTTTCCTCTATTTTTTGTTTCATTTTCTGTGAGTTTTCAGTTGTATATAATTGTTAAAGTAATCAAGAGCGTTTTGAACCTTTTTTCCCCCCGACTGTGATTTATTCCTTTGTTTACAAGCACACTAAATGTTCCTCTTATGTGCCGCTCAGC
>NC_051391.1:58531906-58551906 GCF_015228065.2 Penaeus monodon | reverse complement strand
GACAGGCAACTAGAGATAATAACCAACAACAATCACAACACAATTCCCGTTCTGACCTCCTGCACCCAAGGCTGGCGAGACTTCGTTCGCGAATACCACTGGCTGGGTTAGGTATCGTGGCCGATTGTGGCGTCGAGACGCTGGATGCGGACGTGACGGTAAGAGGGTTAGTGGGAGGTAGGAGGGGAATCAGGGGGGGCTTTAGTCGAGAAAGAACAAGGGGAATGAGGGGGCGAGATTGGTAGGGGGTGAAGAGGTAGCGGGAGTCTATATATCGCCCCTTGCACATTTCCCGTTCGTTCCACGCCCATAGCCCTCCCCCCGCAATTGCCGGCGTATGACGTGTACCGCTTTCCATCGATGAAATCTTTTCTTGTTGCGTTACTAAGGAGAGTGTTTTGTCGACCCACCCCCAATGCAAAATTTTTTTTTTCACACGTATCCCCGTTGAAAGAACACACAATGAACAAAAAATAAAACAAAATAAAAAAAAAAAAAAAGACGGTTAGAAGGAAGAGTCTATCTCAGTGAGCATTACGCAACACAGACAGTTATTCAGAGGGTGACGAGGTATTTATAAGGAGACCTTTCGATAGCTGTCCCCGGAGATCTTGCCCCTAAACACCACTGGAGGCTTGACAAGGATGCATCCTGGGGATGTGCGGCAGCTGGGAGGATTGCCGGGGAGGAGGGAGGTACAGGCTATTGCCGCGAATGCCAAGGCCACAGCAGCCACGCGGATTCGCACATCAGGGGATCGGGCCGACCCGTCTGGTGTAGGTGTTGCTCGTGTGATCGAGGATTTTCTTGACAGGAGGGTTGTGTATCTGTGAGGTGAATTAGATGAGAGAGTAGAAGAATGCGGTTAGCTTTAGCATTTAGATTTATTAAAGCAAATTGATTACTGTCTTGATTGATTTATCTAATTTTAACTATTAATATAAAAAAAGGGATATAGATTGGTTTGCGTGTGAAACAATTATTCCACAGAACGCATACTGCATTAGTGTGCACCTCTATATTAGGTCTACTGAAGGTCTTGTTGAATGTGTTCACCATAACGATTATTATGTAGAACCAT
The DNA here is from genome assembly GCF_015228065.2 of Penaeus monodon. Classification (NCBI taxonomy): domain Eukaryota; kingdom Metazoa; phylum Arthropoda; class Malacostraca; order Decapoda; family Penaeidae; genus Penaeus; species Penaeus monodon. The sequence continues at coordinate 58,550,825 of NC_051391.1, read as the reverse complement.
CAAATTCATTTAATGCTCCGTAACACACAACCACACATCACACACTACACACCCACACAACACACACACACACATAACACACCACACACACACACACCAGACCACTGTACACACACACACGGACACACACAGACAAAGACATAAACACACACACACACAGACACAACACTACATCCACAAACAACACACACACACACACACACACACATATTTAGTAATATATATAGTATATACTATATGAGTATTATATCTATATATACTTCTATCATAATATATAATATATAATACATACCTTAATAGTTATTATTCCACCGGTCTAGATATTACGGTTGAGAAAATTCTATCAGTCCAGGATCCAGAAAAAACACAGAGCAAGAAGGAAGCCACAGATGTAAAGACTCGTTCGTGTGGCTATATATAACTTGAGACGTATTGATTTCTGCTGCCGATGCTTCTGAAGCTCAGGGGCTATGTGCAACAACCGTCTGCTAAACGAACACCACCAGAAAACCTTATGGAATTTATAGAATATTACACTATTTATGCATTATAATTATTAAATATGAAGTATTGTTTTCTTTTACAGAAAGTTCAGCTGTTTCATCGAATAGAGATGCTTTTCACACATTGTAAACATAGTATCCTGTATCCGATGCGTTGTTTTGCCCGCTCTCTACTACCCTCCTCTCGCCCCAACAATGTACAAACTGACATGGAATATTCAACACGTATGCAACTGTGGGCTATTTGCTTGGCAACCACAAGGACCATTAAATCGCGGATGTGTTACCTGCTGTTTTCGCCATGTTCTGGCTCTTTTATAGTGCTCATGACTTCGGTTATTAACAGTCAGGGACGCTGTAGGTTGACATTACAGTAGGTATGACGATTCACCTTGAACAAGCTGAATAAAACAGCCAAGGGAAGAAGAAAACGGACACACACATGAATTTGTGTTGCATGATATATATGTACAAGCGAGCTATCACACATACACAAAAAACACACCAAAACGCGCATCGGCGCGCGTCGAGCGCGTATGGTCTTTATGTAAGTGGTCGGTGTTTGTGTTGCTTATAGACATATTTTGTATACATATATATTATATATATATTATATTGTATACATTATATAGTATATATATATTAAATATAGTGTCGGTGTGTGTGTGTGTGTGTGGTGTGGTGTGTGTGCTGTATGTGTATATGTGGGTGTTTCCTTTGTTGTTGTAGTCATTTTTTTGTACTGTAATTGCATATATATATATCGATATCTATATATACTCTTATATATATATTATATACTAGATATATATATTATAATAATATATAATATAGTATACATAATGTAGTCATATCATATGTTCAGATGAGTATATCCATTCATATACAATACACACACACAGCATGAGATCAGCACACACACACACACAGCACAACACACACACATCACAAACAACACATCACACACTACACACACACACACACACACAACACAACAGATTCGCGCACGCGCTCTGCGCGGGAGTGTTATATATGTATGTATGTGTAATGGTGCGTGTTTTGTTCGGCTGATAATAATATAAGATATATACAATATATCTATGTATATATGTGTGTGTAGTGTAGTGTTGACCTGTGGGCTTAGTGGTGGTGTCGTGTGTAGTTTGGTGTTGTGATGTGCAATGTATATGTATATTATAGTATAATATTTACTAGAACAAGTGTGTTAGGGTTTTGTGATATGTAATGATGAATATATATAAAAAATTATAATATGAGCGTATATGATATGAATCAAATGCATACATACATAACATATATTATATTATAGATATAATTGATCATATATGTATAATATCTATGCTCTAATATATAATGGCATACATACCATACAACATTATACATGTATATATACATCGACCACGTACATTACACATATATACATATAGTTACGAGGCACACTATTACATACATACATATACATAAAACCACGATATAGATAACATGCAAGTACATAACATACACAAGCCATATATATGTAATATGAATGTATAACTAAATCTAGCTCTATATCATAAACATCGATGTATAATATAATCTATCAATTAATCCTCTATATTAATCTATCGGTACATATTATAGACTTCGATAGTGTTATATGTATGTGATATATATGTGTGTTGTACAGACACTTCCCTAATAATAGCATACCATGTAATTGGTATATATATAGTTAATATACTTTATTATTATATACGTAAGTATATATAGATATATGTGTGTTGTGGTGTGTGTTGTGCTGGTGTGTGTGTGTGTGTGTGTGTGTGTGTGTGTGGTGTGATGTATATTGTGTGTATACAGGGCTACCACACCCGATACACACACACACTACACACACATACACACACACGACACACATACACACACACACAAGCACACACAACACCACACACACACACACACACACACACACACACACACCCCCCGACACACTGACACACATAATGATCTATATTATATATAATAGTAAGTATGATATATAGTAGATATACTATATATATAACACACTATTTACATTTATGTGAATACGTTATGTATAGATTTCTAATATATGTTATGCCCAAGTATGTATATGCCCACGTTGTGCAAAGACGTGAAAATGTGCCAGAATGCAATAAATGTTGAGTGAGATTGCTTGTTCTCCTAGAATCTATACCCCTCCCGCACCCCCCCGTCCCCAAAGAGATGTGTGAGCATCACCTAAGTCACGATCATCTATGTTCCTTGTTGCTCTCCCCTACAGCGCACCCAGGTGTTTGCAGCAATTCATAGCAAGCACATACGATCATGCGCTGCAAGTTGAAGAACGAACACAAAGCACAACACAAAAGTTAACGATGCTTTTGATGCAACCATGGCAACATCTGGTGAGACCGAAGGGTGCAAGGAAGACATAGGACTCTCATGTCCGTTGAAGGCACGTGTTGTGTACTTCACTCATTTCCCGTGAAGTGAAACGTGTGGTATAATATTTATTTCGTATAATGAATCACAAGTCATTATTGTAAGTAAAAAACAAGACATTTTAAACCCCAAATTCGCACCTCACACAAAAACTCACATAACCATTACTCACACACATACATATACTATATATTATATTATAAATCAGATATTACTATATTACATATTATATATATTACTATTCTATAGGTGATTCGTATTATAATTATATAGTATATATTTTTTTTTTTTGTTTTTGTTTTTTTTTTTTTTTTTTTTTTTTTTTTTTTTTTTTTTTTTTTATTTCTTTTTTTTTTTTTTAACAAGCCACAGGTCGATGCAATGGGGGCACGCGGATGGCCGAATTAAGGGTTAGAGCGGTCGGGACAGTACAAGACGGCAAGATTTGGTTCGAGGGTTAGGGTCACCGGCCGGCGCGTGATGTCTGTGGGGCAAGGAACTCACCTCGATGCTGCCATCTACCTGTAGCCACTGGGTGGACCAAAGCCAAGCCCCAACGTCAGTGCTGGGCCCAAGGCCTCGGATAAAATAGAGAGAAATGATTACCTAAAAAAAGGTAACCCCGGAGGCTACTCTCCGGGAACGGGAAACTGGGGGACCCTTACCACGATATCACTCCTATAGGGAGGCATCACAACATGAAAACTACAATGTTAGTTTATCCCAATTGATGATTGTTTGACCGACACGGCGACCACTCAGGAATGAACCTCGGTAAAAGTAGAAGATGATCCACTTGCCAGGACAGTTAGGCCTCTTTCAATTGCTATTAGTGAGAGTTTAGTATGTGGCACAGTGCCATCCTGTTGACCTGATTGAAATTTTTTTTTTTTGCCCTTCCTAATCCAACCGACCCCTCGGGTTTGGCCAACGGCGGTGACTTCCCCTACGGCCACATGCGTTATGAACTTCTCAAGGCAGCTTGTATGTCGTTTTCTAGCGGGGGGGCAATCGAGGTGTGATAGTTCACCGTGATTGCCAATGGGCATGGGAACATAACGCGCGCGGCCGGTTGAGCTCGAAACCTCGAAGCTCAGATCGGGCCCGGTCGTGTGTCCTGCTAATCGTGACAGTATTGCAGTCCGATGCTCCTTCTAACACACCATGCGTACCACTGCGCCGCTTGTGCGGACCATAATATAATATATAAGTCAGTATATAATCTATATACTATGATGAGATCTATATTATACACTCTATATATCTATCTGTAGATATTAATGTATCTATATGTATGTGTGATGTGTTGTTATCCTAGGTATATATATATATAGTATATATAGATGTGTTCTTATAGTAATATGTATGATAATAGTTACTATATATAATATTATAGATATATATAGTATCTTCTTTTTTAACGGTAGGTGATGTGTCTGAGCCGACACGAGTGAGCTGGGTCACAGCATGAATACTTAGTTTTCATGTTGTGATGCTCTTGGGAGTGAGTACGTGGTAGGGTACCCCAGTTCCTTTCCACAGGAGAGTGCGTGCGGGTGACCTTTTAGGTACGAGATCTCTTATTTATCCGGGGCACTTGGGGACCAGCACTGACTTGCGTGATGGCCCTGGCCACGAGACCGTTGAGTATTAGGGTAGGCAAATGCGAAGGTGAAGTTCCTTCGCACCAAGCGGGAAGCAAACTGCGTCCGGGGTCGGGGTACTCGAACAGTCGCACGAATTCAGATTTCCGTCGTGGCGAAGATCTTGAGTATGGATACTCTAACCATTCGGCCATCGCGATATGTGGCCTGACGAACATGGGCTTTTCTACATGTGTATTTTTTGTGGCAATTAGTAGAGCCGGTGGTTTGCGCATTGACCTTCCGCCCAGGTTGTTTTTTATCGAGTCACGAGATCTCTAGTTTTACCGAACTGACTTGAGGCTATTGGCTTGGCACCCAGTAGTATTAGTGGCTAGGCAGGCAATCGAAGTGAGGAGTGAAGATTCCTGCCCAAGGGAAACAGCGCGCCGGCCTGGTAGACTCAACCCTCGATGACGAAGATGAAAGTTGCGATCTGCGTCACGTGGACAGGGTCTCAGTACGCCGCTCTAACCATTCGGCCATCGCGAGGCATTATAGTAGATATTAGTAAGATATTATATATATATATTCAAATATAACTATATATATTATATAGTAGTTAATTATATGATATCATTATATACTTGTGCGTGTGCAATTGAGTGTGTGTGTCGTGGTATGGCTTCTGGGCATGTTTGTGCGGTGTTGATGTTGTGTGTGTGATTATACATAAGTAACTATATAACTTATATATAGTGTATATATCTCCATACATATTATATAGTATAGATATATATACTATACATCAAATATATTTAGACATATACCTACCCTTATAATATATGTATACATAACTTACATAGAGTATATGTATACAAATACAATATACAACTACAAAACTACACGAGCAAAACAACAACACACACCACAAATATAATATTTATATCATATTATTAATAGTATATATATTATGAGTATAGATATAATATATTATATAGTAATACTAAATATACATGTAGATATTATATATAGTATATTCGTTAATATATTATACTATACTGTCATATAGTATATATATGCTTATATATATAAATAATTATATCTGTATATATCATAATATATATATAATTATATATATATATCTAGATATATATTATTATATATATATGATATACCTACGCGTCTGATAGAGACTGCATGTGTTGCATATTATATGCATATGCGTTGTGACAGTAACACAAATATATAGTTTACATTAGTGCGAGTTCCTGTGATGAAACTCCGGACAGGCCCCTGGAAATACAATATTCAAAGCCACACCTTCTATGTTTCTTTTTATTCTTTGTATTCGTGTGTGTGAGGTGTGTGTGTGTGTATGTGTATGTGTGTGTGTGTCCTGGTGTGTGTGTGTGATGTTGTGTGTAGTGTGGGTGTGTGCGTGTGTGGTGTGGTGTGTGTGTGTGTCGATGTGAGTGTGTGGTGTGTGTAGGTTTTAATGTGTGTGATGTGTCGTGTGTCACTTGTGTGTAGATGCACTCTATCCCTGTGTGTGTTGCCGGGTGTGTAGTGTGTGTGTGTGTGTGTGTGTTTGTTAATGTGTTGTGTGTGTGGTGTGTGTTTGGTTGGTGTGTTGATGTGTGTGTGTCGTGGTGGTGTCTCTATTGTCCTCCTCTATGAAGATGTGTGTATGTTGTGTGGCGTGCGTGTCGTGTGTGTGCCTAAACGTTTTTTTTGGTTTTTCTAACCCTGTGTGTGTGTGTGTGTTGTGTGTGTGTGGTGTTGTTGTTGTGGTGGGTCTGGTGTGGTCAGTGTTGCAGTGTGTGGCGTGCATGTGTGTGTGTGTGGGTGTGTGGGCAGAATGTCCTGTGCAGGCTGTAGTGTCAGGTGAGCGCGGTAAGTATTTCTATTGTACTGTTGTGCGTAGAAGTGAGGCAGTAGGGAGGTACGCGTGAGTCTGCGTGTGGTGCGGTGTGGTACAGGTGGGACGATGTGGTGTAAAGAGATTAATACTATTGTATGAAAAAACAAAGCAAATAAGATAAGTAGAAGAAAAAGAAACATAAGAAAAGAAAATAAAGAGTAAATAAAAAAAAGAGAAAAAAGTAGAAGAAGGGGGGAAAAAGAAAAGAAGAAGAAAAGGAGAAAGAAAAGAAGGCATAAGGATCAAGAAGAACGGAAGAGAAGAAGATAAAAGGTGAAAAGAAATAAAAGGAAAATTTAAACGAAATAAAGAGAGAATTTAAAGGTGCAAATAAGAAAAAAAGGATAAAAGAAATGCGAAGAAAAATAGGGAAAGGGGTGGAAAGAAAGAGAGTGACAAACGGAGATTGAGGCGGAGGAAAAAGAAAGAAGACATAGAAAGGAATTAAGAACGGAGAAAGGAAAGAAAGAAGAAAAAGAAGTATGGGAAATTAAAAATATATATATAATCAACTCCTTTAGTTACTATTGTAAGTATTTACTACTCACCCTATTTTTGACTATTACTAACATCACTTACTAACGAAGACTTTCAAATTCACTCATGAGTTATCATATCACTAGTTCTCATTATATTACGTAATATTACTGACACCCCCGATGAAATTATATTTTTTTTTATGATTAAAATTTGATAAAAAATTCTTAAAACATGACATCCTTCGTACACTCCACCGAATACGAGTACGATCACACCTTCCTTTGCAAACCCTAATTTCCTCATTTAATGCTTTATCTTCATTTTCTTATCACCAATCTCCTGACATTTATTACGCGGTATTAACACGCTGATTAAAAAACTCCATAAAAACTAGCAACCACTGGTCTCTGAAGAGATTGATCTGCGATACATCAGGTGATTGGAACCTGTAGGTATGAATAGAGATAGTGTGTCAGGTCGTAGGGTAGTGATTGCTTATGGAGGGATGAACTAGGCGACTGCTCGGATGCCATGACATAGACAGGGCTTATTTTCTGTCTCAGACCAAGAGTAGATGAAATAGTCCGCGATATTTCTTTAGTTAGCTGCTAAAGGTAAAAAAAATTACAATTAATAATGAGATTTCGTAAAGTTATAACAGGATAATGTGGATAATGTAATGTGGGATTGCTAGCAGAGTACTAATCGTAAGTAGGCGTATGACTGGGGTTGGCATTTTTAGGTATGGGATATAGCTGTGATGTGGAAGCTCTGGGTGAGTCTGAGGAATGCCTCGGCCGTGGTGACTAGTAGTTTAAGTTTTAATATTGTGATTATGACGATTGGAGAGTAATAACAATGAACATATGATGGAGGAGTGATGATTATGATAAGTAATAGTAATAGTAATAGATTGATTGATACATGATAGATAAAGAATGGTAATGGCTAAGATAAGTGTAATTAAATGTGATAATAAGATGTCAATAATATAATGAGAAATAAATAGATAAATAATCAATGAGTGATAATAAGATAAAATACTAATAATAATAAAATAATAATAAGTGATAATGTAAGAATATTTAATTAAAAATTTAGCAGAATCGAAGTGCCTCTACTGACGCTATGTCGCGACGCGATGGAGTGTGATTTCGATAGCAATTAGGAAATAAATAATGATTCTGAGTAGTTAACAACTGATAATGATAAAAAAGAAATTAATAATAGAACAGTAGATAATAATAAAAAAAGAAAGAAGATCAATGTAGAATGGTAATGCTAACAAGATGGAGAGCAATGGATAATAATTAGTAATGAACTTTTTTTTACAATAGTAATATTAATAATTGATAAAAATATATTTGACAATAATAGTAATGATGATAGTAACAATAATGACAATAATAAAAGAAATAGTAATGATGATCATGTGCGGATTAAAAATAATGATCGATATGATAATAATTTATCAGAATATAATAATATCATAATAGATAAATGATAGATAAGCTGGAGGATATGATGAATAATAATAATAACAATGAACAATAATAATAATAAGTAATAATAATAACAATAATAAATAATGATAATAATAAATAATAATAATACTAATCAACTCGCCAAGTAGCTATTAACAACAGTGATAATGAAATAATAATGAATAATAAGAATAATCAATAATAATAAATAATAATAGAATAATAGTAATAATAATAGTTAAATGGATAACATAGTTATTCACTGTGTACAAATGTTGCAGGGAAAAGGTATGATTATGAGAGAAGAGAAAAGTGGAGATATCTTCATAGTTCAAGATCCTCTGAACCAGTTTCCAATATATCCTGTTATCTGAGTGCGATATTACGTATTTCGGAGTGAAATGAGTATTCTCGAAACCGGTTAAATTCATTACGTGTATTGTGAAGAAATTTCATTCTCATTCAGGTGGAGGGTATCTGTCTACGAGTAGTTAAATATATTAAATCGAGTTCAATAAAGTAATAATTATAATAAATAATACTGATAATAGTATATAAACAGAATGACACAAAGATCAGAATCAATTATAAAAATAATGATATACACCCATTAGTAATAATAATAACGGATAGATAATAATAGTACTGAGAGTAACCAATATATGCATAACCATAAATGTAATAGATAAATGGATAATAAATAATGATAATAAAAGATATATAAATAGTTAATAACATCATTATCTAGGGAAAATAATAAAAATATGAATATACATTAACACCCACACACAATAATAATAATTACCAAATAGCTTTAGATGATAATGATAAACAATTAATAATCGATAAAACAATAATAATAGTATGGAAGGATTGTAAGTAACACTGAGTAAGATCACAGGGAGAGAAGGGACGGAGGACGAGATAGACAGTGAAGGACTATCAGGATACGGGGGGTCGATACCGGAGGAACGCTGGAAGGATGTTTAGGAGGGGAAAGAGATAGAGGAGGCGATGGTGTGGAGCGACACATGGGCAAGGAAGGGGAATGGAAGTTGATCAAGGGGAGGAGAGGAAGAAGATGGAAGAAGAGACGTGAGAGGAGGGAAGTGGAGAACGAAGATAAGGGAGGATAGATGAGGGAGGGGGAGCGTGAGGGGGAAGGAATGACAGGAGAGGAGACGTTATAGAATCGAGGGAGTGGAAAAGGACGTGGAGAAATGATGAAGGGAAGATGGAGGCGAGAGGAGAGTCGGTAGCGAGAAGGGGGAGCAGGAGGGGAGGATGAGACGAATGAGGAGGAGTAGGAGAACGAGGGAAGGAGAAGGAGAGGAGAGACTAGGGGGAGGAGGACAAGGAAGGGGAGGGGAAGCCGGAGGGGGAAGGGGGGGAGGAATGAGAGGGAGGGAGCTGAGGAGGAAAGGCGAGTGTAGAAGGGGGAAAGCGGAAGGGAACAGGAGGGGAGGAGGTAGGAGGGGAGAGATGTATAAAAGAGACAAGAGAGAAGCGAGATGAGACAAGCGGCGAGAGATGGGCAGGGATGCACGGATGAGAAGTGGGGATGGCAGTAGGAAGAGGTGGGGCTAGGAGAGGGAGGAAGGGGCTGAGGGGGGACTTGGCGAGTGGGGGGAATGAAGGGAGGGGAGGAGAAGTAGTTAGGGTGGGAGGAGATGGCGAGGCGGAAGACACGAGGGGGGAGGTGGCCGTAGAAAGGATTGGCCTTTGTGTGTGTAGTGAGGGAGAAAAAATGGAGAAGTGGAGAGAGAGGAGAGTTAATGTGGGGGGAGGAAGGGGGAGTAAGAACGTGTACAGATTCCGAGTACAGGGGAAGAGTGGAGCAGGAGGTGGAAGGGCAGAGAGAGATAAGGAGATTAAATGAAGGAGGATAATTCTGCGGATACGGGTGGCGTGGAGTGAATGGAATAAGGAAGCGCGGATGGGAGTAACGATTGAATCGGAGAGGGAAGACGCTGCGCCAAGCGTGCGACTTGAAGCGGAATAAGTGAGGATGCTGGAGAGAGTCGAAGGAGACTACGGCTGAGATGGCAGAGGAAGCAGGAGACTTGTTGGGTGGTTTGGTGTGCGAGGGAGGCAGAGTCGGACATTCGGTAAAGGGTGTGAGGTGTGAGGGAGGGAAGTTGGCCGGAGAAGATTTGGAGGATGAAGTAAGATGAGTGACAGGAAAAGTGGTAGGAGGAGGTGGAAAGGCGGTGGAGGAAGGAAGGGACGTAGAGAAGAACGGAGAGAGATGGTCGTGAACAGGAACGAGAGGGAAAAAACAGAAAAGAAAAACAGATGCAAACGAAGTGAGAAAGCGGGAGAAGAAGAGATAGAGAGAAGGAAAGGTGGTGGGCAAACTATAAAGAGGGAAGTGGAGAGCGAGGAGGAATGAGGGAGGAAAGCAAGTCGGGAAGGTATTCCGATGTTGAAGGGGAGCTAAGCACTTGAAGGACGGCGGGCAGCCGATGGAAGTGATCGCGTAAACGTTAAGTGATTGTGAGCAGGAGGGGATGGGGCTAGAGGAAAGATAGACGAGCGTGGGGGTTAGGGAGTGATTGTGGACGCGGGACACGGTAAGGCGGGAGCACGGGGAGGGTGAGGGTAGGGGAGGAGGGAGGTGCGGGGGATCAGATGGGGCCGTTTGCTTGTAGCGTGCTACAGGGAGAGATCAGGTGGGGGAGTGGGGCGCGGGGGTCAGGAATTGGCGGGGGTGTTTGGGAGAGAAGGGGCAGACGGGAGGACGAGGGCCCTGGCAAGTGACGGGGTGAGCTGGCCGACAGCGAAGGGGGTCGTGAAGAGTGAGGGGAGAGGAGGGCGCGGGGTGGCGGGTGGAGGGGCGGGGGGAGGAAGGGGCGGAGGGGGTAGGGGGGTGAGAGCAAGCGAGGCGGGGTTGGGGACGAGGCACTAGGGGGGAGGGTGTGCGGGGGGTATTTTTTTGGGGGGGGGCGAGTAAAAAAGGGGTTAAGGTGAAAGAATGAATTACATTGAATAAGGGGTGGAAGAACATTATCAGGGGGAACATTTTTATGCTAATTGTTGTTCGTTTGAGTAAGAGAGTGGCGATTGAAGGAGACAAAATTGATATAGGATGTGCTTGTGGTTTTTGGAAAAGTAAGGATATCATAGTTCACGAGTATTGCAATCCACTGACAAATAGAAAAAAAGGACATATTTGGCAGGAAAGGATGATAAAGCTAGAAAGTACACCGAAAAAATACATACAAAATGAAAGGGAAGAGACGAAAGAAGTCACCAGATAGTGTATGACAGTCTGACGTATGGAAAAGATAAGGCGAGAAGAAAGAACGCAATGAAAAGAGTGACAAGGAATGTAAGGATTGCGGATGAAATGAAAAGTTAAAAATTTTTATGTCATTAACAAAACTTGATATATGATTCACTAATATATTTTATAACACGAACTACACTATTCACAAAATAAAACTTCATATCAGTGTTTAGATCAAAGTACCCGTAGATTAAAAGGCGAAACAAGAAAGTAAGAAAAAAAGCAAAAACGGGAAATAAGAAGTGCGATGTTGATAGTAATGATGAGGAGCTTATCAACGAGAGGTTTTAGAAAAAGCAACAAAAATACATTTGAATAGGGGGTGAAGTCAAGAAAATGTTAAGGACTGATGGGGGGAATAAGAGGTTGGAAGAGGGGAGTAGGGCGCGCCCGATGTGAGGGGTGGAGTGAGGTGTAAGAGAAAAGTAACAAACAAACAGAAAGGAGTCTAACAACAGCAAGGAGAACAAATAAGAAAAGAGGCAGGAGACGTGAGAGAGGAAGGGACAGAAAAAGAAGACAAGACTAGAAAGAAGCGAAAACAGAAATAAAGGATGCTACAACATAGAAAAAAGAAGAAAACCAGGAGAAAATACGAATGCCGCAGAGAGTGCTGTCGAACAGCCACCACAAGACCGTAACACGGAGCGTACGAGGCACGGGGGTGAGAAAAGGTGCACGCACAAGATCTCACATGGGACCAGATCCGGGGACACTAAGAATAGAGTTTCGACAGAGATGAACCGCACACGCAAGACCAACCAAGAAGATGAGCGCAGAGAACCCGTAGCCGACTGCCCCCGAAAGAAAAGAAACGGCGGCGGCACCACGCACCCGACAACAGAGAATAATAGGGAGGAGACCTCGAAGGGCCCGCTACACTAGCTAGACCACGGACCCAGCTGGTTACCTCCAGGCCGACACAGACCGATCCCGCAAAGGCGACCGTAGAGCACGGAGGAAGGACCCTCTGCGGCCCTACCGCCCTCTGCCGAAAGGAGAAGCGCAAGGAACAATCAAGGCACGATCCAGTGCGCGACCGAGCAAGAGACAAAGAGAACCGAGCCAATGAGTGACACCCAGGAACGCACTGAGAACAGATGCAGATGTCCGGCGAGTAAGTTCACAAGTCTGAGCCGCTCGCCACGAACGGAGCTCGGAACAGACGGAGCCCACACGCCACCGACCCACCGCACAGAGCCACAAAGAGGCGAGGGTGGCGAGTAGGACGAGACGCCTGGCCGAGCGGCCCGAGCTCAGATGACTCGGGCCCGCCGCCGACGCCGAGCAACTTCGGGACCGACCGAGGTGCCCGTGTCCGCATGAGATACCGACCTTTCAATCCTCGGTTTGCACGAGATGACGACGTGAGGCAGCTAGACGGGAGCAGGTATGGAAGGACTCCAAGAGGAGTCGTCTGCCGAGTTAGGTAGTAGGATCACCGGCCCGAACCCCCCCCCCGTGCGTGACCCCCGCCCGGACCCCGCCACTGTCCCGGAGTGGTTCACCATCATGAAGATGCAGATTGCGAGGGTGAGACCCATTGTCTACCCCCGCCTTACTCTGTCACATAATGAGTGAACTATCCTGATTTCTTTCGTTAAGATCCCCAACGACAACAGAATTCCACCTCCTATTCATCCTCTGAAGCATTTGTTCCGCGATCGACGAAGAGACGCAGGGTGTAAGTTTCCCTGAGAAGATGATCCCTCGGCATGGGTGTAATTTATCATATTCATTCATGTACAGATGTTGCTTCGTACGTACTGGGGAGACGTCCTTTTGATGAATCATTTTCTTTGTCTTTCTTGGAGTGGATCTTTTAAGAGACTTTTCGAGTTGTTGATATGGTTGTTACCTTCTTTCTTAGAACACGTCACTACACAGCTCATCACCCACGTCGAGAATTATCTGTGCTTAAGAAGGGTCGTCAACCGGGCAGCTCTGATGGAAAAAGAGACCTGAACCAGAAGCATGGGGCCGTGTTGATGAAGTTTCTCCCTGACTTAGAATGCAGAGAAGTAAGTTCTTTAACTCTTCTTCTTTGGTCTGTTTTTATGTAAAGAAGATAGTTCTTTAAGATAAGGGAATCAATATTTCCTAAATAACAAATTCGACCGAATATCGACTGGCATTTCGACTGACAGGAATGAGTCGTATTATAGAACTATTTAAGAAGATCTCTGATTATGTTCGACTGAAATCTTTAGCAAGAAGACTTTGCTGAAAGGAACTCGATTACGGTTGGAAAGTCCTTTCCCTTCTTCAGAGCTACCTCTCCGTCTATAACAAGAAGATTTTCGTCTGAACCTCTCTCTGATCCATCTGAGTTCTTACGTCTTTTTACTTTTTTTTCCCGCCCATCCTCTCCCTTTACTCCGTGATCCTGATGAACTTTTTTTACAATCCTCTCGTAAGAGACGAAAGTCAGAGAACATTAAAGATGTATCAAGTTGATTTGATTAAGCAAGAATATAATAAGACACCACACAGTAACCGAAAATACAACACAACCACCGCAATAGAAGACAAGCATCCAAGAATAAAAAAAACCTGACGAGGGACTAGAGGAAAAAAGAAATAAAAGAGAAAAAGTGAGAAAGAACCACTCTAGATAAGAGAGGCCCGGGCCTACTGACCAGTTTGTTAGGAATCAACACCGAACGTATCCTTGGAAAAATCGCAATACTGAGAAGTCATCGGTGTACTTGCAAGAACGGCTAGGACAGACCTAGAAGAGGTGAAGAGAATATGGCGCGCATAAAGAAAATTGTTTATCTCAAAGAAATTTAGAGAGCGGTACGGAAAAGAAAGAAAAGTCCATGAGTATGATTCAGTCTATCTTACCAGCGACAAGAAATACCGTTTGAAACAGCTCGTTGAAGCAGTAAATGATGTATTCATTCATCTAATTCAGCGTCTTGCACCTACTCTAAGACTCTTGTTAGTATGGAGGTTCTAGTTAATAACCCAAATGAAACTACTTTTTTCTTCTATATACTAGCTTTTCCTTTAAGGTTTCCTCTTCTACTAAGCGTAACTCTATAACGCATTTTGTGCCACTCGGCCTCGCTCGAAGGAGGCAGCGGTAGAAGTGGCGAAGGAAAGAGAGAAGAATAGGATTACTGAAAGGTAAAACCAACAAAGAACGAGATGTGAGAAGTGCTCTGTAGATTATTTCTCCTCTGTCGACTTTACTCTCAACGCTTCCCATTCCTAATCAGTCCTCACTATACTATTCCTGCCCTCTTATCTTCTTCTTAAATTCTCCCTCTCTATACTCATCGCTCAATTATTCGATGTTCTGACTAATCATTGAATAGGCTTTTATCTAACACCGCGACATTCGATTTGTTTCTCCGTATTCTGGTGTCTTTTCGTCTTCTATATATCCAAGCTAATAAAAGCCATACCCCATTAGAACCTCACCAAGCTTATCAACAATAAGATCACGATTAACGGTGCGAAGCAGAAGAGCACGCACCCTCAACTGCGCTCTAGAATAGACTTCCCGATGGTCAGCAGCAATCTACATCCGGAAAATTGAAATCTATTCATTAAAGAGACTGTGTGAGTCTAAGACACCCACTGAACCCAAAGAGCCCCATCCATATAAGATAGAGTGACATTTGAATACTTTCTAGATATCTATAAACATCTAATTTACCGGTAGTCTCTTCTTTTAACCAATCGACATAGCACTCATCTCATCTTCGATACTCCGCCGGCGATGTAGCACTCCCCTCACCTCCCTCCCTCCTAGTCCCCCCCCCCCACCTCTCTCTTTTCTTGACCTCCAACAGACCCCTCTCTACCTTCCCCGTTCAGACACAAGAACAAGTAAGCTTTAATCAACCTCCGAATCGCACCGTCGGGTTCCCCACCCCGGACAAGAAAAGTGCACCCCCCTCTCTCTCTCCTCTCTCTCTCATCACTCTCTTCTCTCTGAATCTCTTTCTCTCTCTCTCTACTACCTCTATCTCTCTCGTCATGATGAACGACACCCACGCCCTGCCTACTTCTGCTGTCTGTCTGCCCTCACCCCCCCTCCCTCCCAGTCTACCTCTCTCTCTCGGCTATCTCTCTCGTCTCCTCCCTCTCTTTTTCTCTCATCCTGCTTTTGTCTTCTCTCTAGTCGTCACTCTCCTTTCCTCTCTCAGTTCCACTCCCTAACCAGTCCATCTCTCTCTCTCTCTCCTTCTCTCTCTCTCTCTCTCTCTCTCTCTCTCTCTCCAAGATCTATCTATCTTCTCTCCCTCTCTCTCTCTCTTCTCATCTAGGTTTATCTCTCTCTCCTCCCTCCCTCCCTCCCTCCCTCCCTTCCTCCTCTCGTCTCCCCACCCCTCATCTATCTCTCTATACATCTACCTCGATCTCTCTCCTCTACTCTACCCTCCCTCCCTCCCACTAGACTCGAGCCTCACCTCCTCCTCCCTCCCTCCCTCCCGTCCCTCCCTCTCTCTCCCTGCACCCCCTCTCCTCTCTCCCTCTCTCTCACCTATCCCACGCTTCTCCATCTCTCTCTCTCTCTCTATCTCCCTTAAGCTTGGCAACTGATTTCTGTGACAATTAATTTTATATTTTTTATTCCTTATTGCTCAAGCTGCTCCTCTTAAGTGCAAAATTGTTTTTTTTTTTTGTATTTTATGCATTATTATTTTTTAAATAATTTATTGGTTTTGTGTTTGTGTGTGTTGTCGTGTGTTTTTGTGTGTTGTTTGTTGGTGTGTGTGTGTGATTTGATGTGTGCAGGTATGTACGTTGTGTGTGTTTACGTGAATTAGAGTTGGTGGTGTGTTGTGTGTGTGTGATGTGTGTGGTGTGGGTGTTTATGTATGCACGTGCTGTGTGGCGTGTAGTGTTTGTTTGTGTAGGTAATGTACGTGTGTGTGTTGTGTGGGAGTTTGGGGTGTGTGGTGTTTGGTGTAGGGTTTGTATGTATCTGTGTGCGTGTGTGGCGTGTGTGAGTGTGTGTGTGTGTGGATGTTGTGGTACGTTGGGGCTATGTAGACGTGTGTGTGTGTTGTGTGTGTGTTGAGGGTGTGTGTGTACTGTATATGTATGTACGTGTTGTGTGTTGCATCTGTGTGTGTGTATGTGTAGTTTGTGTGTGTTTGTATGTATCGTGTGGTGTGATGTAGTGTGTGTGTGTTGGTGGTAAGTGGTGTGTGAAAAGTGTTAGAGGAGGTGTTATGTCGGGTTTCGATTATATAATCTAATTATTTAACATCAAGATTAAGAGCTATAAACACAAAGTTATTACAAATATATTGATTTTTGATTATGATAATGATAGATAATAATTAAAGGGCAATAATATTGATAAGTTATGATAATTAATGATGATTAACTATTTAAAAAATAATATTGATAAATAATGATAAAAAGCGACACTAACGATGTGATGAGAGAATAATGATGATAATATATAAAATAATAATCTTAGCTCAACTTTTTATATCTTTCACTCTCTCATTAATATTTTGTATTGATATATATTATACTTTTAGATAAATAATTTACTAATGTTATTATTGTTATTGTTGTTGTTGTTGTTGGATGATATTAGTATAGTATTAGTATTAGTATTCATTGAGATAATGATAATATCTTTAATGTTATTATTATTATATATTATTATAATTAGTCATTATTATTGAATATTACCTATTATTATTATTATATCTATTATTATATTATTCGATCATCATTGTTACTATAACACTTTATGATTATTATTATTAGTTAGTTTTACTTGTATTTATTATTATTATCATTTATGGATATTTTTTTTGTTTTATACTAGATTATTATGTGATTAACTATTATTATTAACTTTATTAATGTGATTATCATCAAAATATTAATTATAATTATAATGAGATATTATTATATTATGAGTATTATTATTATTATTATATTAATTATTAATATTTTCATGATTGGTGAGTTATTATTATATGTTTATATTTTTAATTATATCATAACTTGCTATGGTTTGTCGTTATTATTATTACTGTATTACTATGGTTATTACTATTTATCTATTATTATCATATATTATTATTATTCTGTAGTATGAATATCCATTATGATTATTACTTACTATTACATTCATTATTATTATATTATGATAATTATATAATTATCATTATTGATTATTGTTTAAATCCAGGATCAATTATCAGATAATAAATATATCATTGAATCTGAAGAAGTAAGTATAGTATTATATGTTATTAGTATATCAATATATCTTTATATAATTATATATTATTATGATTATTATTCATTGAATATTTATTATTATCAGGTAATTATTATTATTATTATTACATTAATATTATTATTATTATTATTATTATTGTTATTGTTATCCTGTTGGTTTAATGTCATTATAATTATCATTCACCATCATTATTATATTTTATTGGTATAAAAAAATTTTCTATTCATTGTCTTATTATATTATTATCATCATTTTGTTTCTATAATCATCCTCATTAGATTATCCATGTGTACTTATTTTTCCTTTATTATTATTATTATTATTATTATTATTTTATGAAGATGGTTTTCCCAAAGACACGAAAAATAAAATGTTTTTTTCTAAAAAAAAAAAAAAAAACAAAAAAAAAAAAAAAAAAAAAAAAAAAAAAAAAAAAAAAAAAATAGTATTATAATTTTATTTATTTTATTAATTAATTTATTTTAAATAAAATGTTTTACTCAGATGAAGATAATATATATATTTTTTTTTTCTCTTGGTATTTAATTCTTATTTCCAAAAGACACGAAAAAAAATGTTTTAGGCAGATGAAAATAATATATATATTTCTTTCTCTAAGTACTTTATCAGTTTTATAATCTTATTATTTCATTTATGTATTTTATTGATATAGTAATCTATTATTAATTGTATTGATTTTATTTCCAAAAGACCGAAAAAAAAAAGTTTTAGGCAGATGAACATAACTACATTTTTTTCGTAGGTATTTATTGACAGAGTTGTATTTATATATTATTTTAAATTTATTTTATTGGTTATTTAATATATTTATTTCCATTTTTATTTAATCTTATCATTTTATTTTCAAAAGACACGAAAAAAAAATGTTTTAGGCAGATGAAAATGATATATTTTCGTTATTTAATTCAGTTTTATTAATCTATTTATTGAATTTTATTTGATC